>NW_027508047.1:600000-799063 GCF_051348905.1 Ranitomeya variabilis
TGTGTGTGGCATCTGTCTCTCATTGTGTGGCACCGAAAACACTGTGTAATACTTGGCCAATTTTTTTTTGGGGGGGTACATTCTCCCTTTTCAAAAAAAAAAATTAGTGGGAGATAAATATTGGCAAGTCTGCCTCCGTGCCATTGCTGTGTGTGGCATCTGTCTCTCATTGTGTGCCACTGAAAACACTGTGTAATACTTGGCTATTATTTTTTGGGGGGGTACATTCTCCCTTTTCAAAAAAAAAATTAGTGGGAGATAAATATTGGCAAGTCTGCCTCCGTGCCATTGCTGTGTGTGGCATCTGTCTCTCATTGTGTGCCACCGAAAACACTGTGTAATACTTGGCCAATTTTTTTTTGGGGGGGTACATTCTCCCTTTTCAAAAAAAAAAAAAATAGTGGGAGATAAATATTGGCAAGTCTGCCTCCGTGCCATTGCTGTGTGTTGCATCTGTCTCTCATTGTGTGGCACCGAAAACACTGTAATACTTGGCCATTTTTTTTTTTGGGGGGGTACATTCTCCCTTTTCAAAAAAAAAATTAGTGGGAGATAAATATTGGCAAGTCTGCCTCCGTGCCATTGCTGTGTGTGGCATCTGTCTCTCATTGTGTGGCACCGAAAACACTGTGTAATACTTGGCCATTTTTTTTTTTTTGGTTACATTCTCCCTTTTCAAAAAAAAAATTAGTGGGAGATAAATATTGGCAAGTCTGCCTCCGTGCCATTGCTGTGTGTGGCATCTGTCTCTCATTGTGTGGCACCGAAAACACTGTGTAATACTTGGCCATTTTTTTGGGGGGGGGGTACCTTCTCTCATTTCAAAAAAAAAAAATTAGTGGGAGATAAATATTGGCAAGTCTGCCTCCGTGCTATTGCTGTGTGTGGCATCTGTCTCTCATTGTGTGGCATCGAAAACCACTGTGTAATACTTGGCCATTTTTTTTTTGCTAAATTCTCTCTTTCCAAAAAAAAAAAATTAGTGGGAGATAAATATTGGCAAGTCTGCCTCCGTGCCATTGCTGTGTGTGGCATCTGTCTCTCATTGTGTGCCACCGAAAACACTGTGTAATACTTGGCCAATTTTTTTTGGGGGGGTACATTCTCCCTTTTCAAAAAAAAAAAAAAATAGTGGGAGATAAATATTGGCAAGTCTGCCTCCGTGCCATTGCTGTGTGTGGCATCTGTCTCTCATTGTGTGCCACCGAAAACACTGTGTAATACTTGGCCATTTTTTTTGGGGGGGGTACATTCTCCCTTTTCAAAAAAAAAATTAGTGGGAGATAAATATTGGCAAGTCTGCCTCCGTGCCATTGCTGTGTGTGGCATCTGTCTCTCATTGTGTGGCACCGAAAACACTGTGTAATACTTGGCCATTTTTTTGGGGGGGGGTACATTCTCCCTTTTCAAAAAAAAAAAATAGTGGGAGATAAATATTGGCAAGTCTGCCTCCGTGCCATTGCTGTGTGTGGCATCTGTCTCTCATTGTGTGCCACCGAAAACACTGTGTAATACTTGGCCTTTTTTTTTTTGGGGGGGTACATTCTCACTTTTCAAAAAAAAAAATTAGTGGGAGATAAATATTGGCAAGTCTGCCTCCGTGCCATTGCTGTGTGTGGCATCTGTCTCTCATTGTGTGGCACCGAAAACACTGTGTAATACTTGGCCATTTTTTTTTTTCGGTACATTCTCCCTTTTCAAAAAAAAAAATTAGTGGGAGATAAATATTGGCAAGTCTGCCTCCGTGCCATTGCTGTGTGTGGCATCTGTCTCTCATTGTGTGGCACCGAAAACACTGTGTAATACTTGGCCATTTTTTTGGGGGGTGTACCTTCTCTCATTTCAAAAAAAAAAAATTAGTGGGAGATAAATATTGGCAAGTCTGCCTCCGTGCTATTGCTGTGTGTGGCATCTGTCTCTCATTGTGTGGCATCGAAAACCACTGTGTAATACTTGGCCATTTTTTTTTTTGCTAAATTCTCTCTTTCCAAAAAAAAAAAATTAGTGGGAGATAAATATTGGCAAGTCTGCCTCCGTGCCATTGCTGTGTGTGGCATCTGTCTCTCATTGTGTGGCACCGAAAACACTGTGTAATACTTGGCCATTTTTTTTTGGGGGGGGTACCTTCTCTCATTTAAAAAAAAAAAAATTAGTGAGAGATAAATATTGGCAAGTCTGCCTCCGTGCTATTGCTGTGTGTGGCATCTGTCTCTCATTGTGTGGCACCGAAAACCACTGTGTAATACTTGGCCAATTTTTTTTTTTGGGGGGGTACATTCTCCCTTTTAAAAAAAAATAGTGGGAGATAAATATTGGCAAGTCTGCCTCCGTGCCATTGCTGTGTGTGGCATCTGTCTCTCATTGTGTGGCACCGAAAACACTGTGTAATACTTGGCCAATTTTTTTTTTTTTTGGGGTACATTCTCCCAATTTAAAAAAAAAAAATTGTGCGAGATAAATATTGGCAAGTCTGCCTCCGTGCCATTGCTGTGTGTGGCATCTGTCTCTCATTGTGTGGCACCGAAAACCACTGTGTAATACTTGGCCATTGGTTTTTTTTTGCTAAATTCTCACTTTCCAAAAAAAAAAAATTAGTTGGAGATAAATATTGGCAAGTCTGCCTCCGTGCCATTGCTGTGTGTGGCATCTGTCTCTCATTGTGTGGCACCGAAAACACTGTGTAATACTTGGCCATTTTTTTTGGGGGTGTACCTTCTCTCATTTCAAAAAAAAAAAATTAGTGGGAGATAAATATTGGCAAGTCTGCCTCCGTGCTATTGCTGTGTGTGGCATCTGTCTCTCATTGTGTGGCATCGAAAACCACTGTGTAATACTTGGCCAATTTTTTTTTTTGGGGGGGTACATTCTCCCTTTTAAAAAAAAATAGTGGGAGATAAATATTGGCAAGTCTGCCTCCGTGCCATTGCTGTGTGTGGCATCTGTCTCTCATTGTGTGGCACCGAAAACACTGTGTAATACTTGGCCAATTTTTTTTTTTTTTTGGGTACATTCTCCCAATTTAAAAAAAAAAAATTGTGCGAGATAAATATTGGCAAGTCTGCCTCCGTGCCATTGCTGTGTGTGGCATCTGTCTCTCATTGTGTGGCACCGAAAACCACTGTGTAATACTTGGCCATTGGTTTTTTTTTGCTAAATTCTCACTTTCCAAAAAAAAAAAATTAGTTGGAGATAAATATTGGCAAGTCTGCCTCCGTGCCATTGCTGTGTGTGGCATCTGTCTCTCATTGTGTGCCACCGAAAACACTGTGTAATACTTGGCCATTTTTTTTGGGGGTGTACCTTCTCTCATTTCAAAAAAAAAAAATTAGTGGGAGATAAATATTGGCAAGTCTGCCTCCGTGCTATTGCTGTGTGTGGCATCTGTCTCTCATTGTGTGGCATCGAAAACCACTGTGTAATACTTGGCCATTTTTTTTTTTGCTAAATTCTCTCTTTCCAAAAAAAAAAAATTAGTGGGAGATAAATATTGGCAAGTCTGCCTCCGTGCCATTGCTGTGTGTGGCATCTGTCTCTCATTGTGTGGCACCGAAAACACTGTGTAATACTTGGCCATTTTTTTGGGGGGGGGTACCTTCTCTCATTTAAAAAAAAAAAAATTAGTGGGAGATAAATATTGGCAAGTCTGCCTCCGTGCTATTGCTGTGTGTGGCATCTGTCTCTCATTGTGTGGCACCGAAAACCACTGTGTAATACTTGGCCAATTTTTTTTTTTGGGGGGGTACATTCTCCCTTTTAAAAAAAAATAGTGGGAGATAAATATTGGCAAGTCTGCCTCCGTGCCATTGCTGTGTGTGGCATCTGTCTCTCATTGTGTGGCACCGAAAACACTGTGTAATACTTGGCCAATTTTTTTTTTTTTTGGGGTACATTCTCCCAATTTAAAAAAAAAAAATTGTGCGAGATAAATATTGGCAAGTCTGCCTCCGTGCCATTGCTGTGTGTGGCATCTGTCTCTCATTGTGTGGCACCGAAAACCACTGTGTAATACTTGGCCATTGTTTTTTTTTTGCTAAAATCTCTCTTTCCAAAAAAAAAAAATTAGTGGGAGATAAATATTGGCAAGTCTGCCTCCGTGCCATTGCTGTGTGTGGCATCTGTCTCTCATTGTGTGCCACCGAAAACACTGTGTAATACTTGGCCAATTTTTTTTGGGGGGGTACATTCTCCCTTTTCAAAAAAAAAAAAAATAGTGGGAGATAAATATTGGCAAGTCTGCCTCCGTGCCATTGCTGTGTGTGGCATCTGTCTCTCATTGTGTGCCACCGAAAACACTGTGTAATACTTGGCCATTTTTTTTTTGGGGGGTACATTCTCCCTTTTCAAAAAAAAAATTAGTGGGAGATAAATATTGGCAAGTCTGCCTACGTGCCATTGCTGTGTGTGGCATCTGTCTCTCATTGTGTGGCACCGAAAACACTGTGTAATACTTGGCCATTTTTTTTGGGGGGGGTACATTCTCCCTTTTCAAAAAAAAAAACTTAGTGGGAGATAAATATTGGCAAGTCTGCCTCCGTGCCATTGCTGTGTGTGGCATCTGTCTCTCATTGTGTGCCACCGAAAACACTGTGTAATACTTGGCTATTATTTTTTGGGGGGGTACATTCTCCCTTTTCAAAAAAAAAATTAGTGGGAGATAAATATTGGCAAGTCTGCCTCTGTGCCATTGCTGTGTGTGGCATCTGTCTCTCATTGTGTGCCACCGAAAACACTGTGTAATACTTGGCCAATTTTTTTTTGGGGGGGTACATTCTCCCTTTTCAAAAAAAAAAAAATAGTGGGAGATAAATATTGGCAAGTCTGCCTCCGTGCCATTGCTGTGTGTGGCATCTGTCTCTCATTGTGTGGCACCGAAAACACTGTAATACTTGGCCATTTTTTTTTTTGGGGGGGGTACATTCTCCCTTTTCAAAAAAAAAAATTAGTGAGAGATAAATATTGGCAAGTCTGCCTCCGTGCCATTGCTGTGTGTGGCATCTGTCTCTCATTGTGTGCCACCGAATACACTGTGTAATACTTGGCCATTTTTTTTTTTTGGGGTACATTCTCCCTTTTCAAAAAAAAAAATTAGTGGGAGATAAATATTGGCAAGTTTGCCTCCGTGCCATTGCTGTGTGTGGCATCTGTCTCTCATTGTGTGGCACCGAAAACACTGTGTAATACTTGGCCATTTTTTTTTTTTTGGTTACATTCTCCCTTTTCAAAAAAAAAATTAGTGGGAGATAAATATTGGCAAGTCTGCCTCCGTGCCATTGCTGTGTGTGGCATCTGTCTCTCATTGTGTGCCACCGAAAACACTGTGTAATACTTGGCCATTATTTTTTTGGGGGGTACATTCTCCCTTTTCAAAAAAAAAATTAGTGGGAGATAAATATTGGCAAGTCTGCCTCCGTGCCATTGCTGTGTGTGGCATCTGTCTCTCATTGTGTGGCACCGAAAACACTGTGTAATACTTGGCCATTTTTTTTGGGGGGGGTACCTTCTCCCTTTTCAAAAAAAAAAATTAGTGGGAGATAAATATTGGCAAGTCTGCCTCCGTGCCCTTGCTGTGTGTGGCATCTGTCTCTCATCGTGTGCCACCGAAAACACTGTGTAATACTTGGCCTTTTTTTTTTTTTTGGGGTACATTCTCACTTTTCAAAAAAAAAAATTAGTGGGAGATAAATATTGGCAAGTCTGCTTCCGTGCCATTGCTGTTTGTGGCATCTGTCTCTCATTGTGTGGCACCAAAAACACTGTGTAATACTTGGCCATTTTTTTTTTTTGGGTACATTCTCCCTTTTCAAAAAAAAAAATTAGTGGGAGATAAATATTGGCAAGTCTGCCTCCGTGCCATTGCTGTGTGTGGCATCTGTCTCTCATTGTGTGGCACCGAAAACACTGTGTAATACTTGGCCATTTTTTTTGGGGGGGTACCTTCTCTCATTTCAAAAAAAAAAAATTAGTGGGAGATAAATATTGGCAAGTCTGCCTCCGTGCTATTGCTGTGTGTGGCATCTGTCTCTCATTGTGTGGCATCGAAAACCACTGTGTAATACTTGGCCATTTTTTTTTTGCTAAATTCTCTCTTTCCAAAAAAAAAAAATTAGTGGGAGATAAATATTGGCAAGTCTGCCTCCGTGCCATTGCTGTCTGCGGCATCTGTCTCTCAATGTGTGCCACCGAAAACACTGTGTAATACTTGGCCAATTTTTTTTTGGGGGGTACATTCTCCCTTTTCAAAAAAAAAAAAAAATAGTGGGAGATAAATATTGGCAAGTCTGCCACCGTGCCATTGCTGTGTGTGGCATCTGTCTCTCATTGTGTGCCACCGAAAACACTGTGTAATACTTGGCCATTTTTTTTGGGGGGGGTACATTCTCCCTTTTCAAAAAAAAAATTAGTGGGAGATAAATATTGGCAAGTCTGCCTCCGTGCCATTGCTGTGTGTGGCATCTGTCTCTCATTGTGTGGCACCGAAAACACTGTGTAATACTTGCCCATTTTTTTTGGGGGGGGTACATTCTCCCTTTTCAAAAAAAAAAAATAGTGGGAGATAAATATTGGCAAGTCTGCCTCCGTGCCATTGCTGTGTGTGGCATCTGTCTCTCATTGTGTGGCACCGAAAACACTGTGTAATACTTGGCCATTTTTTTTTTTGGGTACATTCTCCCTTTTCAAAAAAAAAAATTAGTGGGAGATAAATATTGGCAAGTCTGCCTCCGTGCCATTGCTGTGTGTGGCATCTGTCTCTCATTGTGTGGCACCGAAAACACTGTGTAATACTTGGCCATTTTTTGGGGGGGGTACATTCTCCCTTTTCAAAAAAAAAAAAATAGTGGGAGATAAATATTGGCAAGTCTGCCTCCGTGCCATTGCTGTGTGTGGCATCTGTCTCTCATTGTGTGCCACCGAAAACACTGTGTAATGCTTGGCCAATTTTTTTTTTTTGGGTACATTCTCCCTTTTCAAAAAAAAAAAATAGTGGGAGATAAATATTGGCAAGTCTACCTCCGTGCCATTGCTGTGTGTGGCATCTGTCTCTCATTGTGTGGCACCAAAAACACTGTGTAATACTTGGCCAATTTTTTTTTTTGGGTACATTCTCCCTTTTCAAAAAAAAATTAGTGGGAGATAAATATTGGCAAGTCTGCCTCCGTGTGATTGCTGTGTGTGGCATCTGTCTCTCATTGTGTGGCACCGAAAACCACTGTGTAATACCTGGCCATTTTTTTTTTTTTGCTAAATTATCCCTTTCCAAAAAAAAATTAGTGGGAGATAAATATTGGCAAGTCTGCCTCCGTGCCATTGCTGTGTGTGGCATCTGTCTCTCATTGTGTGGCACCGAAAACACTGTGTAATACTTGGCCATTTTTTTGGGGGGGTACATTCTCCCTTTTCAAAAAAAAAAAATTAGTGGGAGATAAATATTGGCAAGTCTGCCTCCGTGCCATTGCTGTGTGTGGCATCTGTCTCTCATTGTGTGCCACCGAAAACACTGTGTAATGCTTGGCTAATTTTTTTTTTTTGGGTACATTCTCCCTTTTCAAAAAAAAAAAAATAGTGGGAGATAAATATTGGCAAGTCTACCTCCGTGCCATTGCTGTGTGTGGCATCTGTCTCTCATTGTGTGGCACCAAAAACACTGTGTAATACTTGGCCAATTTTTTTTTTGGGGTACATTCTCCCTTTTCAAAAAAAAATTAGTGGGAGATAAATATTGGCAAGTCTGCCTCCGTGGCATTGCTGTGTGTGGCATCTGTCTCTCATTGTGTGGCACCGAAAACACTGTGTAATACTTGGCCATTTTTTTGGGGGTGGTACATTCTCCCTTTTCAAAAAAAAAAATTAGTGGGAGATAAATATTGGCAAGTCTGCCTCCGTGCCATTGCTGTGTGTGGCATCTGTCTCTCATTGTGTGCCACCAAAAACACTGTGTAATACTTGGCCAATTTTTTTTTTTGGGTACATTCTCCCTTTTCAAAAAAAAAAAATAGTGGGAGATAAATATTGGCAAGTCTGCCTCCGTGCCATTGCTGTGTGTGGCATCTGTCTCTCATTGTGTGGCACCAAAAACACTGTGTAATACTTGGCCATTTTTTGGGGGGGGTGCATTCTCCCTTTTCAAAAAAAAAAAATTAGTGGGAGATAAATATTGGCAAGTCTGCCTCCGTGCCATTGCTGTGTGTGGCATCTGTCTCTCATTGTGTGCCACCGAAAACACTGTGTAATACTTGGCCAATTTTTTTTTTTGGGTACATTCTCCCTTTTCAAAAAAAAAAAATAGTGGGAGATAAATATTGGCAAGTCTGCCTCCGTGCCATTGCTGTGTGTGGCATCTGTCTCTCATTGTGTGGCACCGAAAACACTAATACTTGGCCATTTTTTTGGGGGGGGGTACATTCTCCATTTTCAAAAAAAATAATTAGTGGGAGATAAATATTGGCAAGTCTGCCTCTGTGCCATTGCTGTGTGTGACATCTGTCTCTCATTGTGTGCCACCGAAAACACTGTGTAATACTTGGCCAATCTTTTTTTTTGGGTACATTCTCCCTTTTCAAAAAAAGAAAATAGTGGGAGATAAATATTGGCAAGTCTGCCTCCGTGCCATTGCTGTGTGTGGCATCTGTCTCTCATTGTGTGCCACCGAAAACACTGTGTAATACTTGGCCACTTTTTTTGGGGGGGTACCTTCTCCCTTTTCAAAAAAAAAAAATTAGTGGGAGATAAATATTGGCAAGTCTGCCTCCATGCCATTGCTGTGTGTGGCATCTGTCTCTCATTGTGTGCCACCGAAAACACTGTGTAATACTTGGCCAATTTTTTTTGGGGGGGGTACATTCTCCCTTTTCAAAAAAAAAAATAGTGGGAGATAAATATTGGCAAGTCTGCCTCCGTGCCATTGCTGTGTGTGGCATCTGTCTCTCATTGTGTGGCACCGAAAACACTGTGTAATACTTGGCCATTTTTTTTTGGGGGGGGGTACATTCTCCCTTTTCAAAAAAGAAATTAGTGGGAGATAAATATTGGCAAGTCTGCCTCCGTGCCATTGCTGTGTGTGGCATCTGTCTCTCATTGTGTGCCACCAAAAACACTGTGTAATACTTGGTCTTTTTTTTTTTTTTTTGGGTACATTCTCCCTTTTCAAAAAAAAAAAATTAGTGGGAGATAAATATTGGCAAGTCTGCCTCCGTGCCATTGCTGTGTGTGGCATCTGTCTCTCATTGTGTGGCACCGAAAACACTGTGTAATACTTGGCCATTTTTTTTTTTTTGGTTACATTCTCCCTTTTCAAAAAAAAAATTAGTGGGAGATAAATATTGGCAAGTCTGCCTCCGTGCCATTGCTGTGTATGGCATCTGTCTCTCATTGTGTGCCACCGAAAACACTGTGTAATACTTGGCCAATTTTTTTTTTTTGGGGTACATTCTCCCTTTTCAAAAAAAAAAATTAGTGGGAGATAAATATTGGCAAGTCTGCGTCCGTGCCATTGCTGTGTGTGGCATCTGTCTCTCATTGTGTGCCACCGAAAACACTGTGTAATACTTGGCCAATTTTTTTTTTTTGGGTACATTCTCCCTTTTCAAAAAAAAAAATTAGTGGGAGATAAATATTGGCAAGTCTGCCTCCGTGCCATTGCTGTGTGTGGCATCTGTCTCTCATTGTGTGGCACCGAAAACACTGTGTAATACTTGGCCATTTTTTTTTTTTGGTTACATTCTCCCTTTTCAAAAAAAAAAATTAGTGGGAGATAAATATTGGCAAGTCTGCCTCCGTGCCATTGCTGTGTGTGGCATCTGTCTCTCTTTGTGTGCCACCGAAAACACTGTGTAATACTTGGCCATTATTTTTTGGGGGGGTACATTCTCCCTTTTCAAAAAAAAAATTAGTGGGAGATAAATATTGGCAAGTCTGCCTCCGTGCCATTGCTGTGTGTGGCATCTGTCTCTCATTGTGTGGCACCGAAAACACTGTGTAATACTTGGCCATTTTTTTGGGGGGGTACCTTCTCCCTTTTCAAAAAAAAAAATTAGTGGGAGATAATTATTGGCAAGTCTGCCTCCGTGCCATTGCTGTGTGTGGCATCTGTCTCTCATTGTGTGCCACCGAAAACACTGTGTAATACTTGGCCAATTTTTTTTTTTGGGGTACATTCTCCCTTTTCAAAAAAAAAAAAATAGTGGGAGATAAATATTGGCAAGTCTGCCTCCGTGCCATTGCTGTGTGTGGCATCTGTCTGTCATTGTGTGGCACCGAAAACCACTGTGTAATACTTGGCCAATTTTTTTTTTGGGGGGTGTACATTCTCCATTTTAAAAAAAAAATAGTGGGAGATAAATATTGGCAAGTCTGCCTCCGTGCCATTGCTGTGTGTGGCATCTGTCTCTCATTGTGTGGCACCGAAAACACTGTGTAATACTTGGCCAATTTTTTTTTTTTTTTTTGGGTACATTCTCCCTTTTCAAAAAAAAAAAAATAGTGCGAGATAAATATTGGCAAGTCTGCCTCCGTGCCATTGCTGTGTGTGGCATCTGTCTCTCATTGTGTGGCACCGAAAACCACTGTGTAATACTTGGCCATTTTTTTTTTTTTTTGCTAAATTCTCACTTTCCAAAAAAAAAAAATTAGTTGGAGATAAATATTGGCAAGTCTGCCTCCGTGCCATTGCTGTGTGTGGCATCTGTCTCTCATGGTGTGGCACCGAAAACCACTGTGTAATACTTGGCCATTTTTTTTTTTTGCTAAATTCTCCCTTTCCAAAAAAAAAAAGTTAGTGGGAGATAAATATTGGAAAGTCTGCCTCCGTGCCATTGCTGTGTGTGGCATCTGTCTCTCATTGTGTGCCACCGAAAACACTGTGTAATACATGGCCAAATTTTTGTTTTTTGGGGTACATTCTCACTTTTAAAAAAAAAAATAGTGGGAGATAAATATTGGCAAGTCTGCCTCCGTGCCATTGCTGTGTGTGGCATCTGTCTCTCATTGTGTGGCACCGAAAACACTGTGTAATACTTGGCCAATTCTTTTTTTTTTGGGGTACATTCTCCCTTTTCAAAAAAAAAAATTAGTGGGAGATAAATATTGGCAAGTCTGCCTCCGTGCAATTGCTGTGTGTGGCATCTGTCTCTCATTGTGTGCCACCGAAAACACTGTGTAATACTTGGCTATTATTTTTTTGGGGGGTACATTCTCCCTTTTCAAAAAAAAAATTAGTGGGAGATAAATATTGGCAAGTCTGCCTCCGTGCCATTGCTGTGTGTGGCATCTGTCTCTCATTGTGTGCCACCGAAAACACTGTGTAATACTTGGCCAATTTTTTTTTTGGGGGGTACATTCTCCCTTTTCAAAAAAAAAAAATAGTGGGAGATAAATATTGGCAAGTCTGCCTCCGTGCCATTGCTGTGTGTGGCATCTGTCTCTCATTGTGTGCCACCGAAAACACTGTGTAATACTTGGCCAATTTTTTTTTTTGGGGTACATTCTCCCTTTTCAAAAAAAAAAAAATAGTGGGAGATAAATATTGGCAAGTCTGCCTCCGTGCCATTGCTGTGTGTGGCATCTGTCTGTCATTGTGTGGCACCGAAAACCACTGTGTAATACTTGGCCAATTTTTTTTTTTGGGGGTGTACATTCTCCCTTTTAAAAAAAAAATAGTGGGAGATAAATATTGGCAAGTCTGCCTCCGTGCCATTGCTGTGTGTGGCATCTGTCTCTCATTGTGTGGCACCGAAAACACTGTGTAATACTTGGCCAATTTTTTTTTTTTTTTTTGGGTACATTCTCCCTTTTCAAAAAAAAAAAAATAGTGCGAGATAAATATTGGCAAGTCTGCCTCCGTGCCATTGCTGTGTGTGGCATCTGTCTCTCATTGTGTGGCACCGAAAACCACTGTGTAATACTTGGCCATTGTTTTTTTTTTGCTAAATTCTCACTTTCCAAAAAAAAAAAATTAGTTGGAGATAAATATTGGCAAGTCTGCCTCCGTGCCATTGCTGTGTGTGGCATCTGTCTCTCATGGTGTGGCACCGAAAACCACTGTGTAATACTTGGCCATTTTTTTTTTTTGCTAAATTCTCCCTTTCCAAAAAAAAAAAGTTAGTGGGAGATAAATATTGGAAAGTCTGCCTCCGTGCCATTGCTGTGTGTGGCATCTGTCTCTCATTGTGTGCCACCGAAAACACTGTGTAATACTTGGCCAAATTTTTTTTTTTTGGGGTACATTCTCACTTTTAAAAAAAAAAATAGTGGGAGATAAATATTGGCAAGTCTGCCTCCGTGCCATTGCTGTGTGTGGCATCTGTCTCTCATTGTGTGGCACCGAAAACACTGTGTAATACTTGGCCAATTTTTTTTTTTTTGGGGTACATTCTCCCTTTTCAAAAAAAAAAATTAGTGGGAGATAAATATTGGCAAGTCTGCCTCCGTGCAATTGCTGTGTGTGGCATCTGTCTCTCATTGTGTGCCACCGAAAACACTGTGTAATACTTGGCTATTATTTTTTTGGGGGGTACATTCTCCCTTTTAAAAAAAAAAATTAGTGGGAGATAAATATTGGCAAGTCTGCCTCCGTGCCATTGCTGTGTGTGGCATCTGTCTCTCATTGTGTGCCACCGAAAACACTGTGTAATACTTGGCCAATTTTTTTTGGGGGGGGTACATTCTCCCTTTTCAAAAAAGAAAATTAGTGGGAGATAAATATTGGCAAGTCTGCCTCCGTGCCATTGCTGTGTGTTGCATCTGTCTCTCATTGTGTGGCACCGAAAACACTATAATACTTGGCCATTTTTTTTGGGGGGGGTACATTCTCCCTTTTCAAAAAAAAAAATTAGTGGGAGATAAATATTGGCAAGTCTGCCTCCGTGCCATTGCTGTGTGTGGCATCTGTCTCTCATTGTGTGCCACCGAAAACACTGTGTAATACTTGGCCATTTTTTTTGGGGGGGGTACATTCTCCCTTTTCAAAAAAAAAAATTAGTGGGAGATAAATATTGGCAAGTCTGCCTCCGTGCCATTGCTGTGTGTGGCATCTGTCTCTCATTGTGTGGCACCGAAAACACTGTGTAATACTTGGCCATTTTTTGGGGGGGGTACCTTCTCCCTTTTCAAAAAAAAAAATTAGTGGGAGATAATTATTGGCAAGTCTGCCTCCGTGCCATTGCTGTGTGTGGCATCTGTCTCTCATTGTGTGCCACCGAAAACACTGTGTAATACTTGGCCAATTTTTTTTTTTGGGGTACATTCTCCCTTTTCAAAAAAAAAAAAATAGTGGGAGATAAATATTGGCAAGTCTGCCTCCGTGCCATTGCTGTGTGTGGCATCTGTCTGTCATTGTGTGGCACCGAAAACCACTGTGTAATACTTGGCCAATTTTTTTTTTGGGGGGTGTACATTCTCCCTTTTAAAAAAAAAATAGTGGGAGATAAATATTGGCAAGTCTGCCTCCGTGCCATTGCTGTGTGTGGCATCTGTCTCTCATTGTGTGGCACCGAAAACACTGTGTAATACTTGGCCAATTTTTTTTTTTTTGGGGTACATTCTCCCTTTTCAAAAAAAAAAATTAGTGGGAGATAAATATTGGCAAGTCTGCCTCCGTGCAATTGCTGTGTGTGGCATCTGTCTCTCATTGTGTGCCACCGAAAACACTGTGTAATACTTGGCTATTATTTTTTTGGGGGGGTACATTCTCCCTTTTCAAAAAAAAAATTAGTGGGAGATAAATATTGGCAAGTCTGCCTCCGTGCCATTGCTGTGTGTGGCATCTGTCTCTCATTGTGTGCCACCGAAAACACTGTGTAATTCTTGGCCAATTTTTTTTTGGGGGGGTACATTCTCCCTTTTCAAAAAAAAAAAATAGTGGGAGATAAATATTGGCAAGTCTGCCTCCGTGCCATTGCTGTGTGTGGCATCTGTCTCTCATTGTGTGCCACCGAAAACACTGTGTAATACTTGGCCAATTTTTTTTTTTGGGGTACATTCTCCCTTTTCAAAAAAAAAAAAATAGTGGGAGATAAATATTGGCAAGTCTGCCTCCGTGCCATTGCTGTGTGTGGCATCTGTCTGTCATTGTGTGGCACCGAAAACCACTGTGTAATACTTGGCCAATTTTTTTTTTTGGGGGTGTACATTCTCCCTTTTAAAAAAAAAATAGTGGGAGATAAATATTGGCAAGTCTGCCTCCGTGCCATTGCTGTGTGTGGCATCTGTCTCTCATTGTGTGGCACCGAAAACACTGTGTAATACTTGGCCAATTTTTTTTTTTTTTTTTGGGTACATTCTCCCTTTTAAAAAAAAAAAAAATAGTGCGAGATAAATATTGGCAAGTCTGCCTCCGTGCCATTGCTGTGTGTGGCATCTGTCTCTCATTGTGTGGCACCGAAAACCACTGTGTAATACTTGGCCATTGTTTTTTTTTTGCTAAATTCTCACTTTCCAAAAAAAAAAAATTAGTTGGAGATAAATATTGGCAAGTCTGCCTCCGTGCCATTGCTGTGTGTGGCATCTGTCTCTCATGGTGTGGCACCGAAAACCACTGTGTAATACTTGGCCATTTTTTTTTTTTGCTAAATTCTCCCTTTGCAAAAAAAAAAAGTTAGTGGGAGATAAATATTGGAAAGTCTGCCTCCGTGCCATTGCTGTGTGTGGCATCTGTCTCTCATTGTGTGCCACCGAAAACACTGTGTAATACTTGGCCAAATTTTTTTTTTTTGGGGTACATTCTCACTTTTAAAAAAAAAAATAGTGGGAGATAAATATTGGCAAGTCTGCCTCCGTGCCATTGCTGTGTGTGGCATCTGTCTCTCATTGTGTGGCACCGAAAACACTGTGTAATACTTGGCCAATTTTTTTTTTTTTGGGGTACATTCTCCCTTTTCAAAAAAAAAAATTAGTGGGAGATAAATATTGGCAAGTCTGCCTCCGTGCAATTGCTGTGTGTGGCATCTGTCTCTCATTGTGTGCCACCGAAAACACTGTGTAATACTTGGCTATTATTTTTTTGGGGGGTACATTCTCCCTTTTCAAAAAAAAAATTAGTGGGAGATAAATATTGGCAAGTCTGCCTCCGTGCCATTGCTGTGTGTGGCATCTGTCTCTCATTGTGTGCCACCGAAAACACTGTGTAATACTTGGCCAATTTTTTTTTGGGGGGGTACATTCTCCCTTTTCAAAAAAAAAAAATAGTGGGAGATAAATATTGGCAAGTCTGCCTCCGTGCCATTGCTGTGTGTTGCATCTGTCTCTCATTGTGTGGCACCGAAAACACTATAATACTTGGCCATTTTTTTTTGGGGGGGTACATTCTCCCTTTTCAAAAAAAAAAATTAGTGGGAGATAAATATTGGCAAGTCTGCCTCCGTGCCATTGCTGTGTGTGGCATCTGTCTCTCATTGTGTGCCACCGAAAACACTGTGTAATACTTGGCCATTTTTTTTGGGGGGGGTACATTCTCCCTTTTCAAAAAAAAAAATTAGTGGGAGATAAATATTGGCAAGTCTGCCTCCGTGCCATTGCTGTGTGTGGCATCTGTCTCTCATTGTGTGGCACCGAAAACACTGTGTAATACTTGGCCATTTTTTTTTTTTTGGTTACATTCTCCCTTTTCAAAAAAAAAATTAGTGGGAGATAAATATTGGCAAGTCTGCCTCCGTGCCATTGCTGTGTGTGGCATCTGTCTCTCATTGTGTGCCACCGAAAACACTGTGTAATACTTGGCCATTTTTTTTGGGGGGGTACCTTCTCCCTTTTCAAAAAAAAAAATTAGTGGGAGATAAATATTGGCAAGTCTGCCTCCGTGCCATTGCTGTGTGTGGCATCTGTCTCTCATTGTGTGCCACCGAAAACACTGTGTAATACTTGGCCTTTTTTTTTTTTTTGGGGTACATTCTCACTTTTCAAAAAAAAAATTAGTGGGAGATAAATATTGGCAAGTCTGCCTCCGTGCCATTGCTGTGTGTGGCATCTGTCTCTCATTGTGTGGCACCGAAAACACTGTGTAATACTTGGCCATTTTTTTGGGGGGGGTACATTCTCCCTTTTCAAAAAAAAAATTAGTTGGAGATAAATATTGGCAAGTCTGCCTCCGTGCCATTGCTGTGTGTGGCATCTGTCTCTCATTGTGTGGCACCGAAAACACTGTGTAATACTTGGCCATTTTTTTGGGGGGGGTACCTTCTCCCTTTTCAAAAAAAAAAATTAGTGGGAGATAAATATTGGCAAGTCTGCCTCCGTGCCATTGCTGTGTGTGGCATCTGTCTCTCATTGTGTGGCACCGAAAACACTGTGTAATACTTGGCCATTTTTTGGGGGGGGGTACCTTCTCCCTTTTCAAAAAAAAAAATTAGTGGGAGATAAATATTGGCAAGTCTGCCTCCGTGCCATTGCTGTGTGTGGCATCTGTCTCTCATTGTGTGCCACCGAAAACACTGTGTAATACTTGGCCTTTTTTTTTTTTTGGGGTACATTCTCCCTTTTCAAAAAAAAAAATTAGTGGGAGATAAATATTGGCAAGTCTGCCTCCGTGCCATTGCTGTGTGTGGCATCTGTCTCTCATTGTGTGCCACCGAAAACACTGTGTAATACTTGGCCTTTTTTTTTTTTTGGGGTACATTCTCACTTTTCAAAAAAAAAATTAGTGGGAGATAAATATTGGCAAGTCTGCCTCCGTGCCATTGCTGTGTGTGGCATCTGTCTCTCATTGTGTGGCACCGAAAACACTGTGTAATACTTGGCCTTTTTTTTTTTTTGGGGTACATTCTCCCTTTTCAAAAAAAAAAATTAGTGGGAGATAAATATTGGCAAGTCTGCCTCCGTGCCATTGCTGTGTGTGGCATCTGTCTCTCATTGTGTGCCACCGAAAACACTGTGTAATACTTGGCCATTTTTTTGGGGGGGGTACCTTCTCCCTTTTCAAAAAAAAAATTAGTGGGAGATAAATATTGGCAAGTCTGCCTCCGTGCCATTGCTGTGTGTGGCATCTGTCTCTCATTGTGTGCCACCGAAAACACTGTGTAATACTTGGCCTTTTTTTTTTTTTTTGGGGTACATTCTCACTTTTCAAAAAAAAAATTAGTGGGAGATAAATATTGGCAAGTCTGCCTCCGTGCCATTGCTGTGTGTGGCATCTGTCTCTCATTGTGTGCCACCGAAAACACTCTGTAATACTTGGCCATTTTTTTTGGGGGGGTACATTCTCCCTTTTCAAAAAAAAAATTAGTTGGAGATAAATATTGGCAAGTCTGCCTCCGTGCCATTGCTGTGTGTGGCATCTGTCTCTCATTGTGTGGCACCGAAAACACTGTGTAATACTTGGCCATTTTTTGGGGGGGGTACCTTCTCCCTTTTCAAAAAAAAAAATTAGTGGGAGATAAATATTGGCAAGTCTGCCTCCGTGCCATTGCTGTGTGTGGCATCTGTCTCTCATTGTGTGGCACCGAAAACACTGTGTAATACTTGGCCATTTTTTTTGGGGGGGTACCTTCTCCCTTTTCAAAAAAAAAAATTAGTGGGAGATAAATATTGGCAAGTCTGCCTCCGTGCCATTGCTGTGTGTGGCATCTGTCTCTCATTGTGTGCCACCGAAAACACTGTGTAATACTTGGCCTTTTTTTTTTTTTTTTTGGGGTACATTCTCACTTTTCAAAAAAAAAATTAGTGGGAGATAAATATTGGCAAGTCTGCCTCCGTGCCATTGCTGTGTGTGGCATCTGTCTCTCATTGTGTGGCACCGAAAACACTGTGTAATACTTGGCCTTTTTTTTTTTTTGGGGTACATTCTCCCTTTTCAAAAAAAAAAATTAGTGGGAGATAAATATTGGCAAGTCTGCCTCCGTGCCATTGCTGTGTGTGGCATCTGTCTCTCATTGTGTGCCACCGAAAACACTGTGTAATACTTGGCCATTTTTTTTGGGGGGGTACCTTCTCCCTTTTCAAAAAAAAAAATTAGTGGGAGATAAATATTGGCAAGTCTGCCTCCGTGCCATTGCTGTGTGTGGCATCTGTCTCTCATTGTGTGCCACCGAAAACACTGTGTAATACTTGGCCATTTTTTTTGGGGGGGTACATTCTCCCTTTTCAAAAAAAAAATTAGTTGGAGATAAATATTGGCAAGTCTGCCTCCGTGCCATTGCTGTGTGTGGCATCTGTCTCTCATTGTGTGGCACCGAAAACACTGTGTAATACTTGGCCATTTTTTTGGGGGGGTACCTTCTCCCTTTTCAAAAAAAAAAATTAGTGGGAGATAAATATTGGCAAGTCTGCCTCCGTGCCATTGCTGTGTGTGGCATCTGTCTCTCATTGTGTGGCACCGAAAACACTGTGTAATACTTGGCCATTTTTTTGGGGGGGGTACCTTCTCCCTTTTCAAAAAAAAAAATTAGTGGGAGATAAATATTGGCAAGTCTGCCTCCGTGCCATTGCTGTGTGTGGCATCTGTCTCTCATTGTGTGCCACCGAAAACACTGTGTAATACTTGGCCTTTTTTTTTTTTTTTTTGGGGTACATTCTCACTTTTCAAAAAAAAAATTAGTGGGAGATAAATATTGGCAAGTCTGCCTCCGTGCCATTGCTGTGTGTGGCATCTGTCTCTCATTGTGTGGCACCGAAAACACTGTGTAATACTTGGCCATTTTTTTTTTTGGGGTACATTCTCCCTTTTCAAAAAAAAAAATTAGTGGGAGATAAATATTGGCAAGTCTGCCTCCGTGCCATTGCTGTGTGTGGCATCTGTCTCTCATTGTGTGGCACCGAAAACACTGTGTAATACTTGGCCATTTTTTTTTGGGGGGGTACCTTCTCTCATTTCAAAAAAAAAAAATTAGTGGGAGATAAATATTGGCAAGTCTGCCTCCGTGCTATTGCTGTGTGTGGCATCTGTCTCTCATTGTGTGGCATCGAAAACCACTGTGTAATACTTGGCCATTTTTTTTTGCTAAATTCTCTCTTTCCAAAAAAAAAAAATTAGTGGGAGATAAATATTGGCAAGTCTGCCTCCGTGCCATTGCTGTGTGTGGCATCTGTCTCTCATTGTGTGGCACCGAAAACACTGTGTAATACTTGGCCATTTTTTTTTGGGGGGGTACCTTCTCTCATTTAAAAAAAAAAAAATTAGTGGGAGATAAATATTGGCAAGTCTGCCTCCGTGCTATTGCTGTGTGTGGCATCTGTCTCTCATTGTGTGGCACCGAAAACCACTGTGTAATACTTGGCCAATTTTTTTTTTTTGGGGGGTACATTCTCCCTTTTAAAAAAAAAATAGTGGGAGATAAATATTGGCAAGTCTGCCTCCGTGCCATTGCTGTGTGTGGCATCTGTCTCTCATTGTGTGGCACCGAAAACCACTGTGTAATACTTGGCCAATTTTTTTTTTTTTGGGGGGTACATTCTCCCTTTTAAAAAAAAAATAGTGCGAGATAAATATTGGCAAGTCTGCCTCCGTGCCATTGCTGTGTGTGGCATCTGTCTCTCATTGTGTGGCACCGAAAACCACTGTGTAATACTTGGCCATTGTTTTTTTTTTGCTAAATTCTCACTTTCCAAAGAAAAAAAATTAGTTGGAGATAAATATTGGCAAGTCTGCCTCCATGCCATTGCTGTGTGTGGCATCTGTCTCTCATTGTGTGGCACCGAAAACCACTGTGTAATACTTGGCCATTTTTTTTTTTGCTAAATTCTCCCTTTCCAAAAAAAAAAAATTAGTGGGAGATAAATATTGGAAAGTCTGCCTCCGTGCCATTGCTGTGTGTGGCATCTGTCTCTCATTGTGTGCCACCGAAAACACTGTGTAATACTTGGCCAAATTTTTTTTTTTTTGGGTACATTCTCCCTTTTAAAAAAAAAAATAGTGGGAGATAAATATTGGCAAGTCTGCCTCCGTGCCATTGCTGTGTGTGGCATCTGTCTCTCATTGTGTGGCACCGAAAACACTGTGTAATACTTGGCCAATTTTTTTTTTTGGGTACATTCTCCCTTTTCAAAAAAAAAAATTAGTGGGAGATAAATATTGGCAAGTCTGCCTCCGTGCCATTGCTGTGTGTGGCATCTGTCTCTCATTGTGTGCCACCGAAAACACTGTGTAATACTTGGCCATTTTTTTTTGGGGGGGTACCTTCTCTCATTTCAAAAAAAAAAATTAGTGGGACATAAATATTGGCAAGTCTGCCTCCGTGCTATTGCTGTGTGTGGCATCTGTCTCTCATTGTGTGGCACCGAAAACCACTGTGTAATACTTGGCCAATTTTTTTTTTTTGGGGGGGTACATTCTCCCTTTTAAAAAAAAAAATAGTGGGAGATAAATATTGGCACGTCTGCCTCCGTGCCATTGCTGTGTGTGGCATCTGTCTCTCATTGTGTGGCACCGAAAACACTGTGTAATACTTGGCCAATTTTTTTTTTTGGGTACATTCTCCCTTTTCAAAAAAAAAAATTAGTGGGAGATAAATATTGGCAAGTCTGCCTCCGTGCCATTGCTGTGTGTGGCATCTGTCTCTCATTGTGTGGCACCGAAAACACTGTGTAATACTTGGCCATTTTTTTTGGGGGGGGTACCTTCTCTCATTTAAAAAAAAAAAAATTAGTGGGAGATAAATATTGGCAAGTCTGCCTCCGTGCTATTGCTGTGTGTGGCATCTGTCTCTCATTGTGTGGCACCGAAAACCACTGTGTAATACTTGGCCATTGTTTTTTTTTTGCTAAATTCTCACTTTCCAAAGAAAAAAAATTAGTTGGAGATAAATATTGGCAAGTCTGCCTCCATGCCATTGCTGTGTGTGGCATCTGTCTCTCATTGTGTGGCACCGAAAACCACTGTGTAATACTTGGCCATTTTTTTTTTTGCTAAATTCTCCCTTTCCAAAAAAAAAAAATTAGTGGGAGATAAATATTGGAAAGTCTGCCTCCGTGCCATTGCTGTGTGTGGCATCTGTCTCTCATTGTGTGCCACCGAAAACACTGTGTAATACTTGGCCAAATTTTTTTTTTTTTGGGTACATTCTCCCTTTTAAAAAAAAAAATAGTGGGAGATAAATATTGGCAAGTCTGCCTCCGTGCCATTGCTGTGTGTGGCATCTGTCTCTCATTGTGTGGCACCGAAAACACTGTGTAATACTTGGCCAATTTTTTTTTTTGGGTACATTCTCCCTTTTCAAAAAAAAAAATTAGTGGGAGATAAATATTGGCAAGTCTGCCTCCGTGCCATTGCTGTGTGTGGCATCTGTCTCTCATTGTGTGCCACCGAAAACACTGTGTAATACTTGGCCATTTTTTTTGGGGGGGGTACCTTCTCTCATTTCAAAAAAAAAAAATTAGTGGGAGATAAATATTGGCAAGTCTGCCTCCGTGCTATTGCTGTGTGTGGCATCTGTCTCTCATTGTGTGGCACCGAAAACCACTGTGTAATACTTGGCCAATTTTTTTTTTTTGGGGGGGTACATTCTCCCTTTTAAAAAAAAAAATAGTGGGAGATAAATATTGGCACGTCTGCCTCCGTGCCATTGCTGTGTGTGGCATCTGTCTCTCATTGTGTGGCACCGAAAACACTGTGTAATACTTGGCCAATTTTTTTTTTTGGGTACATTCTCCCTTTTCAAAAAAAAAAATTAGTGGGAGATAAATATTGGCAAGTCTGCCTCCGTGCCATTGCTGTGTGTGGCATCTGTCTCTCATTGTGTGGCACCGAAAACACTGTGTAATACTTGGCCAATTTTTTATTTTTTTTTGGGTACATTCTCCCTTTTCAAAAAAAAAAAATAGTGCGAGATAAATATTGGCAAGTCTGCCTCCGTGCCATTGCTGTGTGTGGCATCTGTCTCTCATTGTGTGGCACCGAAAACCACTGTGTAATACTTGGCCATTGTTTTTTTTTTGCTAAATTCTCACTTTCCAAAGAAAAAAAATTAGTTGGAGATAAATATTGGCAAGTCTGCCTCCATGCCATTGCTGTGTGTGGCATCTGTCTCTCATTGTGTGGCACCGAAAACCACTGTGTAATACTTGGCCATTTTTTTTTTTGCTAAATTCTCCCTTTCCAAAAAAAAAAAATTAGTGGGAGATAAATATTGGAAAGTCTGCCTCCGTGCCATTGCTGTGTGTGGCATCTGTCTCTCATTGTGTGCCACCGAAAACACTGTGTAATACTTGGCCAAATTTTTTTTTTTTGGGGTACATTCTCCCTTTTAAAAAAAAAAATAGTGGGAGATAAATATTGGCAAGTCTGCCTCCGTGCCATTGCTGTGTGTGGCATCTGTCTCTCATTGTGTGGCACCGAAAACACTGTGTAATACTTGGCCAATTTTTTTTTTTGGGTACATTCTCCCTTTTCAAAAAAAAAAATTAGGCCGGCGTCACACTGGCGAGTTTTACGGACGTAAGAGCGCAGAAACTACGTCCGTAAAACTCGCATAACATACGGCACAATTATTCTCAATGGGGCTGCTCCTATTAGCCGTATATTACGGTTCAGTATTATACGGCTTTCTACGGCCGTACAAAATCGCAGCATGCTGCGTTTGTCAGCGTACTGCGCAAAAAAATCGCCAATGAAAGTCTATGGGGGCGTGAAAAATACGGATTCCACACTGACCAGCAGTGTGACTTGCGAGAAATACGCAGCGGTGTTAGTGAAAAGTCGGTAATTCAATTGCCGGCTTTTAATTTCTCCTGCACAAACCCGACAGGATATGAGACATGGTTTACATACAGTAAACCATCTCATATCCCCATTTTTTTTGCAGATTCCACATTACTAATGTTAGTAGTGTGTATGTGCAAAATTTCAGCGCTGTAGCTGCTGAAATAAAGGGTTAAATGGCGGAAAAATTTGGCGTGGGCTCCCGCGCAATTTTCTCCGCCAGAATGGTAAAGCCAGTGACTGAGGGCAGATATTAATAGCCAGGAGAGGGTCCATGGATATTGCCCCCCCCCCCCGTGGCTAAAAACATCTGCCCCCAGCCACCCCAGAAAAGGCACATCTGGAAGATGCGCCAATTCTGGCACTTGGCCACTCTCTTCCCACTCCCTGTAGCGGTGGGATATGGGGTAATGAAGGGTTAATGCCACCTTGCTATTGGAAGGTGACATTAAGCCAGATTAATAATGGAGAGGCGTCAATTATGACACCTATCCATTATTAATCCAATTGTAGGAAAGGGTTAAAAAACACACACACACATGATTTAAAAGTATTTTAATGAAAAAAACACAGCGGTTGTTGTAATAATTTATTGTACTCTCAGTCCATCAGGAACACCCTCGCTTGGAAAAATAATAAACGCACAAGATACATACCTTCTGCTGTCAGATCAGGTCCCACGAAGTAATCCATCTGAAGGGGTTAGCTAATATTACAGGCAGAGCTGCGATAATCCACTCGCTCTGCCTGTAATCCCCGGGTGCTGAAAGGAAAGCAGTGATCTATACTTACAATCAGTTGCGGTGATGCGCCCCTGCTGGATGTTCTCATGAACTGCAGCCTGGGAACTTTTTCCCACGCTACAGGTCATATGAGGACATCCACCAGGGGGCGCATCACCGCGACTGAAGGAAATGTAGGTCAATGACCTATAGTTACCTTCAGTCGCGGTGATGCGCCCCCTGGTGGATGTCCTCATATGACCTGTAGCGTGGGAAAAAGTTCCCAGGCTGCAGTTCATGAGAACATCCAGCAGGGGCGCATCACCGCAACTGAATGTAAGTATAGATCACTGCTTTCCTTTCAGCACCCGGGGATTACAGGTACGAGCGAGCGGTTTATCGCAGCTCTGCCTGTAATATTAGTTAACCCCTTCAGATGGATTACTTCGTGGGACCTGATCTGACAGCAGAAGGTATGTATCTTGTGCGTTTATTATTTTTCCAAGCGAGGGTGTTCCTGATGGACTGAGAGTACAATAAATTATTACAACAACCGCTGTGTTTTTTTCATTAAAATACTTTTAAATCATGTGTGTGTGTGTTTTTTAACCCTTTCCTACAATTGGATTAATAATGGATAGGTGTCATAATTGACGCCTCTCCTTTATTAATCTGGCTTAATGTCACCTTCCAATAGCAAGGTGGCATTAACCCTTCATTACCCCATAGCCCACCGCTACAGGGAGTGGGAAGAGAGTGGCCAAGTGCCAGAATAGGTGCATCTTCCAGATGTGCCTTTTCTGGGGTGGCTGGGGGCAGATGTTTTTAGCCACGGGGGGGCCAATAAACATGGACCCTCTCCTGGCTATTAATATCTGCCCTCAGTCACTGGCTTTACCATTCTGGCGGAGAAAATTGCGCGGGAGCCCACGCCAATTTTTTCCGCCATTTAACCCTTTATTTCAGCAGCTACAGCGCTGAAATTTTGCACATACACACTACTAACATTAGTAGTGTGGAATATGCAAAAAAAATGGGGATATGAGATGGTTTACTGTATGTAAACCATGTCTCATATCCTGTCGGGTTTGTGCAGGAGAAATGAGAAGCCGGCAATTGAATTACCGGCTTTTAACACATATCGCGCTGAATGAAATCTAAATACAGAATATATATATATGTGTCTCAATGACATATATATATATATATACTGTATATATGTTTTCCCGAACATTTGAGCACATAAATCCATTAGATGTCGGTTTTGCAAGCCTGCGCGAAAATCTCGCAGTACGGATGCCATACGGATTACATATGGAGGATGCCATGCGCAAAATACGCTGACACACCCTGACTACGGATCACTATTTTGGGAACATTTCACCGTATTTCGGCCGTATTACGGCCGTAAAATACGGACCGTATTGTCTTACGCCGAGTGTGACGCCGGCCTTAGTGGGAGATAAATATTGGCAAGTCTGCCTCCGTGCCATTGCTGTGTGTGGCATCTGTCTCTCATTGTGTGCCACCGAAAACACTGTGTAATACTTGGCTATTATTTTTTGGGGGGGTACATTCTCCCTTTTCAAAAAAAAAATTAGTGGGAGATAAATATTGGCAAGTCTGCCTCCGTGCCATTGCTGTGTGTGGCATCTGTCTCTCATTGTGTGCCACCGAAAACACTGTGTAATACTTGGCCAATTTTTTTTTGGGGGGGTACATTCTCCCTTTTCAAAAAAAAAAAAATAGTGGGAGATAAATATTGGCAAGTCTGCCTCCGTGCCATTGCTGTGTGTGGCATCTGTCTCTCATTGTGTGGCACCGAAAACACTGTAATACTTGGCCATTATTTTTTTTTTGGGGTACATTCTCCCTTTTCAAAAAAAAAAATTAGTGGGAGATAAATATTGGCAAGTCTGCCTCCGTGCCATTGCTGTGTGTGGCATCTGTCTCTCATTGTGTGGCACCGAAAACACTGTGTAATACTTGGCCATTTTTTTTTTTTGGTTACATTCTCCCTTTTCAAAAAAAAAATTAGTGGGAGATAAATATTGGCAAGTCTGCCTCCGTGCCATTGCTGTGTGTGGCATCTGTCTCTCATTGTGTGCCACCGAAAACACTGTGTAATACTTGGCCATTATTTTTTTGGGGGGTACATTCTCCCTTTTTAAAAAAAAAATTAGTGGGAGATAAATATTGGCAAGTCTGCCTCCATGCCATTGCTGTGTGTGGCATCTGTCTCTCATTGTGTGGCACCGAAAACACTGTGTAATACTTGGATATTTTTTTTTTGGGGGGTACCTTCTCCCTTTTCAAAAAAAAAAATTAGTGGGAGATAAATATTGGCAAGTCTGCCTCTGTGCCATTGCTGTGTGTGGCATCTGTCTCTCATTGTGTGCCACCGAAAACACTGTGTAATACTTGGCCTTTTTTTTTTTTTTTGGGGTACATTCTCACTTTTCAAAAAAAAAAATTAGTGGGAGATAAATATTGGCAAGTCTGCCTCCGTGCCATTGCTGTGTGTGGCATCTGTCTCTCATTGTGTGGCACCGAAAACACTGTGTAATACTTGGCCATTTTTTTTTTTTTGGGTACATTCTCCCTTTTCAAAAAAAAAAATTAGTGGGAGATAAATATTGGCAAGTCTGCCTCCGTGCCATTGCTGTGTGTGGCATCTGTCTCTCATTGTGTGGCACCGAAAACACTGTGTAATACTTGGCCATTTTTTTGGGGTGGGTACCTTCTCTCATTTCAAAAAAAAAAAATTAGTGGGAGATAAATATTGGCAAGTCTGCCTCCGTGCTATTGCTGTGTGTGGCATCTGTCTCTCATTGTGTGGCATCGAAAACCACTGTGTAATACTTGGCCATTTTTTTTTTGCTAAATTCTCTCTTTCCAAAAAAAAAAAATTAGTGGGAGATATATATTGGCAAGTCTGCCTCCGTGCCATTGCTGTGTGTGGCATCTGTCTCTCATTGTGTGCCACCAAAAACACTGTGTAATACTTGGCCAATTTTTTTTTGGGGGGTACATTCTCCCTTTTCAAAAAAAAAAAAATATTGGGAGATAAATATTGGCAAGTCTGCCTCCGTGCCATTGCTGTGTGTGGCATCTGTCTCTCATTGTGTGCCACCGAAAACACTGTGTAATACTTGGCCATTTTTTTGGGGGGGGTACATTCTCCCTTTTCAAAAAAAAAATTAGTGGGAGATAAATATTGGCAAGTCTGCCTCCGTGCCATTGCTGTGTGTGGCATCTGTCTCTCATTGTGTGGCACCGAAAACACTGTGTAATACTTGGCCATTTTTTGGGGGGGGTACATTCTCCCTTTTCAAAAAAAAAAATAGTGGGAGATAAATATTGGCAAGTCTGCCTCCGTGCATTGCTGTGTGTGGCATCTGTCTCTCATTGTGTGCCACCGAAAACACTGTGTAATACTTGGCCAATTTTTTTTGGGGGGGTACATTCTCCCTTTTCAAAAAAAAAAAAATAGTGGGAGATAAATATTGGCAAGTCTGCCTCCGTGCCATTGCTGTGTGTGGCATCTGTCTCTCATTGTGTGCCACCGAAAACACTGTGTAATACTTGGGCATTTTTTTTTTTTTGGGTACATTCTCCCTTTTCAAAAAAAAAAATTAGTGGGAGATAAATATTGGCAAGTCTGCCTCCGTGCCATTGCTGTGTGTGGCATCTGTCTCTCATTGTGTGGCACCGAAAACACTGTGTAATACTTGGCCATTTTTTTTTTTTTTGGGTACATTCTCCCTTTTCAAAAAAAAAAATTAGTGGGAGATAAATATTGGCAAGTCTGCCTCCGTGCCATTGCTGTGTGTGGCATCTGTCTCTCATTGTGTGGCACCGAAAACACTGTGTAATACTTGGTCATTTTTTTTGGGGGGGTACCTTCTCTCATTTAAAAAAAAAAAAATTAGTGGGAGATAAATATTGGCAAGTCTGCCTCCGTGCTATTGCTGTGTGTGGCATCTGTCTCTCATTGTGTGGCACCGAAAACCACTGTGTAATACTTGGCCATTTTTTTTTTGCTAAATTCTCTCTTTCCAAAAAAAAAAAATTAGTGGGAGATAAATATTGGCAAGTCTGCCTCCGTGCCATTGCTGTGTGTGGCATCTGTCTCTCATTGTGTGCCACCGAAAACACTGTGTAATACTTGGCCAATTTTATTTTTTTTGGGTACATTCTCCCTTTTCAAAAAAAAATAGTGGGAGATAAATATTGGCAAGTCTGCCTCCGTGTCATTGCTGTGTGTGGCATCTGTCTCTCATTGTGTGGCACCGAAAACCACTGTGTAATACTTGGCCATTTTTTTTTTTTTGCTAAATTCTCCCTTTCCCAAAAAAAATTAGTGGGAGATAAATATTGGCAAGTCTGCCTCCGTGCCATTGCTGTGTGTGGCATCTGTCTCTCATTGTGTGGCACCAAAAACACTGTGTAATACTTGGCCATTTTTTTTGGGGGGGTACATTATCCCTTTTCAAAAAAAAAATTAGTGGGAGATAAATATTGGCAAGTCTGCCTCTGTGCCATTGCTGTGTGTGGCATCTGTCTCTCATTGTGTGGCACCGAAAACACTGTGTAATACTTGGCTATTATTTTTTGGGGGGGTACATTCTCCCTTTTCAAAAAAAAAAAATAGTGGGAGATAAATATTGGCAAGTCTGCCTCCGTGCCATTGCTGTGTGTGGCATCTGTCTCTCATTGTGTGCCACCGAAAACACTGTGTAATACTTGGCCATTATTTTTTTGGGGGGTACATTCTCCCTTTTAAAAAAAAAAAAATTAGTGGGAGATAAATATTGGCAAGTCTGCCTCCGTGTCATTGCTGTGTGTGGCATCTGTCTCTCATTGTGTGCCACCGAAAACACTGTGTAATACTTGGCCAATTTTTTTTTTTTTTTTTTGGGTACATTCTCCCTTTTAAAAAAAAAAAAATAGTGGGAGATAAATATTTGCAAGTCTGCCTCTGTGCCATTGCTGTGTGTGGCATCTGTCTCTCATTGTGTGGCACCGAAAACCACTGTGTAATACTTGGCCATTCATTTTTTTTGCTAAATTCTCCCTTTCCAAAAAAAAAAATTAGTTGGAGATAAATATTGGCAAGTCTGCCTCCGTGCCATTGCTGTGTGTGGCATCTGTCTCTCATTGTGTGGCACCGAAAACACTGTGTAATACTTGGCCATTTTTTTTTGGGGGGGGGTACATTCTCCCTTTTCAAAAAAAAAATTAGTGGGAGATAAATATTGGCAAGTCTGCCTCCGTGCCATTGCTGTGTGTGGCATCTGTCTCTCATTGTGTGCCACCGAAAACACTGTGTAATACTTTGCCAATTTTTTTTGGGGGGGTGCATTCTCCCTTTTCAAAAAAAAAAAAAATAGTGGGAGATAAATATTGGCAAGTCTGCCTCCGTGCCATTGCTGTGTGTGGCATCTGTCTCTCATTGTGTGGCACCAAAAACACTGTGTAATACTTGGCCATTTTTTTGGGGGGGTACATTCTCCCTTTTCAAAAAAAAAATTAGTGGTAGATAAATATTGGCAAGTCTGCCTCCGTGCCATTGCTGTGTGTGGCATCTGTCTCTCATTGTGTGCCACCGAAAACACTGTGTAATACTTGGCTATTATTTTTTTGGGGGGTACATTCTCCCTTTTCAAAAAAAAAAATTAGTGGGAGATAAATATTGGCAAGTCTGCCTCCGTGCCATTGCTGTGTGTGGCATCTGTCTCTCATTGTGTGGCACCGAAAACACTGTGTAATACTTGGCCATTTTTTTTTTTTTGGGTACATTCTCCCTTTTCAAAAAAAAAATTAGTGGGAGATAAATATTGGCAAGTCTGCCTCCGTGCCATTGCTGTGTGTGGCATCTGTCTCTCATTGTGTGGCACCGAAAACACTGTGTAATACTTGGCCATTTTTTTGGGGGGGTACCTTCTCTCATTTCAAAAAAAAAAAATTAGTGGGAGATAAATATTGGCAAGTCTGCCTCCGTGCCATTGCTGTGTGTGGCATCTGTCTCTCATTGTGTGCCACCGAAAACACTGTGTAATACTTGGCCAATTTTATTTTTTTTGGGTACATTCTCCCTTTTCAAAAAAAAATAGTGGGAGATAAATATTGGCAAGTCTGCCTCCGTGTCATTGCTGTGTGTGGCATCTGTCTCTCATTGTGTGGCACCGAAAACCACTGTGTAATACTTGGCCATTTTTTTTTTTTTTGGGTACATTCTCCCTTTTCAAAAAAAAAAATTAGTGGGAGATAAATATTGGCAAGTCTGCCTCCGTGCCATTGCTGTGTGTGGCATCTGTCTCTCATTGTGTGGCACCGAAAACACTGTGTAATATTTGGCCACTTTTTTTTGGGGGGGTACCTTCTCTCATTTCAAAAAAAAAAAATTAGTGGGAGATAAATATTGGCAAGTCTGCCTCCGTGCTATTGCTGTGTGTGGCATCTGTCTCTCATTGTGTGGCATCGAAAACCACTGTGTAATACTTGGCCATTTTTTTTTTTGCTAAATTCTCTCTTTCCAAAAAAAAAAAATTAGTGGGAGATAAATATTGGCAAGTCTGCCTCTGTGCCATTGCTGTGTGTGGCATCTGTCTCTCATTGTGTGCCACCGAAAACACTGTGTAATACTTGGCCATTTTTTTTTTTTGGGGTACTTTCTCCCTTTTCAAAAAAAAAAATTAGTGGGAGATAAATATTGGCAAGTCTGCCTCCGTGCCATTGCTGTGTGTGGCATCTGTCTCTCATTGTGTGGCACCGAAAACACTGTGTAATGCTTGGCCATTTTTTTTTTTTGGGTACATTCTCCCTTTTCAAAAAAAAAAAATAGTGGGAGATAAATATTGGCAAGTCTGCCTCCGTGCCATTGCTGTGTGTGGCATCTGTCTCTCATTGTGTGGCACCGAAAACACTGTGTAATACTTGGCCATTTTTTTGGGGGGGGTACCTTCTCTCATTTCAAAAAAAAAAAATTAGTGGGAGATAAATATTGGCAAGTCTGCCTCCGTGCTATTGCTGTGTGTGGCATCTGTCTCTCATTGTGTGGCACCGAAAACCACTGTGTAATACTTGGCCATTTTTTTTTTGCTAAATTCTCTCTTTCCAAAAAAAAAAAATTAGTGGGAGATAAATATTGGCAAGTCTGCCTCCGTGCCATTGATGTGTGTGGCATCTGTCTCTCATTGTGTGCCACCGAAAACACTGTGTAATACTTGGCCAATTTTTTTTTTTTTTTGCTAAATTCTCCCTTTCCAAAAAAAAATTAGTGGGAGATAAATATTGGCAAGTCTGCCTCCGTGCCATTGCTGTGTGTGGCATCTGTCTCTCATTGTGTGGCACCAAAAACACTGTGTAATACTTGGCCATTTTTTTTTTTTGGGGTACATTCTCCCTTTTCAAAAAAAAAATTAGTGGGAGATAAATATTGGCAAGTCTGCCTCCGTGCCATTGCTGTGTGTGGCATCTGTCTCTCATTGTGTGCCACCGAAAACACTGTGTAATACTTGGCCATTTTATTTTTTTTTTGGGTACATTCTCCCTTTTAAAAAAAAAAAATTAGTGGGAGATAAATATTGGCAAATCTGCCTCCGTGCCATTGCTGTGTGTGGCATCTGTCTCTCATTGTGTGGCACCGAAAACACTGTGTAATACTTGGCCATTTTTTTTTATTTTGGGTACATTCTCCCTTTTCAAAAAAAAAAATTAGTGGGAGATAAATATTGGCAAGTCTGCCTCCGTGCCATTGCTGTGTGTGGCATCTGTCTCTCATTGTGTGGCACCAAAAACACTGTGTAATACTTGGCCATTTTTTTTTTTGGGGTACATTCTCCCTTTTCAAAAAAAAAATTAGTGGGAGATAAATATTGGCAAGTCTGCCTCCGTGCCATTGCTGTGTGTGGCATCTGTCTCTCATTGTGTGGCACCAAAAACACTGTGTAATACTTGTCCATTTTTTTTTTTGGGTACATTCTCCCTTTTCAAAAAAAAAATTAGTGGGAGATAAATATTGGCAAGTCTGCCTCCATGGCATTGCTGTGTGTGGCATCTGTCTCTCATTGTGTGGCACCGAAAACACTGTGTAATACTTGGCCATTTTTTGGGGGGGGTACATTCTCCCTTTTCAAAAAAAAAAAATTAGTGGGAGATAAATATTGGCAAGTCTGCCTCCGTGCCATTGCTGTGTGTGGCATCTGTCTCTCATTGTGTGCCACCGAAAACACTGTGTAATACTTGGCCAATTTTTTTTTTTGGGTACATTCTCCCTTTTCAAAAAAAAAAAAATAGTGGGAGATAAATATTGGCAAGTCTGCCTCCGTGCCATTGCTGTGTGTGGTATCTGTCTCTCATTGTGTGGCACCGAAAACACTAATACTTGGCCATTTTTTGGGGGGGGTACATTCTCCCTTTTCAAAAAAAAAAATTAGTGGGAGATAAATATTGGCAAGTCTGCCTCCGTGCCATTGCTGTGTGTGGCATCTGTCTCTCATTGTGTGCCACCGAAAACACTGTGTAATACTTGGCCATTTTTTTTGGGGGGGTACCTTTTCCCTTTTCAAAAAAAAAAATTAGTGGGAGATAAATATTGGCAAGTCTGCCTCCATGCCATTGCTGTGTGTGGCATCTGTCTCTCATTGTGTGCCACCGAAAACACTGTGTAATACTTGGCCAATTTTTTTTTTGGGGGGGTACATTCTCCCTTTTCAAAAAAAAAAAATAGTGGGAGATAAATATTGGCAAGTCTGCCTCTGTGCCATTGCTGTGTGTGGCATCTGTCTCTCATTGTGTGGCACCGAAAACACTGTGTAATACTTGGCCATTTTTTTGGGGGGGGTACATTCTCCCTTTTCAAAAAAAAAAATTAGTGGGAGATAAATATTGGCAAGTCTGCCTCCGTGCCATTGCTGTGTGTGGCATCTGTCTCTCATTGTGTGCCACCGAAAACACTGTGTAATACTTGGCCATTATTTTTTTGGGGGGTACATTCTCCCTTTTAAAAAAAAAAAAATTAGTGGGAGATAAATATTGGCAAGTCTGCCTCCGTGTCATTGCTGTGTGTGGCATCTGTCTCTCATTGTGTGCCACCGAAAACACTGTGTAATACTTGGCCAATTTTTTTTTTTGGGTACATTCTCCCTTTTCAAAAAAAAAAAAATAGTGGGAGATAAATATTGGCAAGTCTGCCTCCGTTCCATTGCTGTGTGTGGTATCTGTCTCTCATTGTGTGGCACCGAAAACACTAATACTTGGCCATTTTTTTGGGGGGGTACATTCTCCCTTTTCAAAAAAAAAAATTAGTGGGAGATAAATATTGGCAAGTCTGCCTCTGTGCCATTGCTGTGTGTGGCATCTGTCTCTCATTGTGTGCCACCGAAAACACTGTGTAATACTTGGCCAATCTTTTTTTTTTGGGTACATTCTCCCTTTTCAAAAAAAGAAAATAGTGGGAGATAAATATTGGCAAGTCTGCCTCCGTGCCATTGCTGTGTGTGGCATCTGTCTCTCATTGTGTGCCACTGAAAACACTGTGTAATACTTGGCCATTTTTTTTGGGGGGGGTACCTTTTCCCTTTTCAAAAAAAAAAATTAGTGGGAGATAAATATTGGCAAGTCTGCCTCCATGCCATTGCTGTGTGTGGCATCTGTCTCTCATTGTGTGCCACCGAAAACACTGTGTAATACTTGGCCAATTTTTTTTTTGGGGGGGTACATTCTCCCTTTTCAAAAAAAAAAAATAGTGGGAGATAAATATTGGCAAGTCTGCCTCTGTGCCATTGCTGTGTGTGGCATCTGTCTCTCATTGTGTGGCACCGAAAACACTGTGTAATACTTGGCCATTTTTTGGGGGGGGGTACATTCTCCCTTTTCAAAAAAAAAAATTAGTGGGAGATAAATATTGGCAAGTCTGCCTCCGTGCCATTGCTGTGTGTGGCATCTGTCTCTCATTGTGTGCCACCGAAAACACTGTGTAATACTTGGCCATTATTTTTTTGGGGGGTACATTCTCCCTTTTAAAAAAAAAAAATTAGTGGGAGATAAATATTGGCAAGTCTGCCTCCGTGTCATTGCTGTGTGTGGCATCTGTCTCTCATTGTGTGCCACCGAAAACACTGTGTAATACTTGGCCAATTTTTTTTTTTTTTTTTTGGGTACATTCTCCCTTTTAAAAAAAAAAAAATAGTGGGAGATAAATATTTGCAAGTCTGCCTCTGTGCCATTGCTGTGTGTGGCATCTGTCTCTCATTGTGTGGCACCGAAAACCACTGTGTAATACTTGGCCATTTATTTTTTTTGCTAAATTCTCCCTTTCCAAAAAAAAAAATTAGTTGGAGATAAATATTGGCAAGTCTGCCTCCGTGCCATTGCTGTGTGTGGCATCTGTCTCTCATTGTGTGGCACCGAAAACACTGTGTAATACTTGGCCATTTTTTTTTGGGGGGGGGGTACATTCTCCCTTTTCAAAAAAAAAATTAGTGGGAGATAAATATTGGCAAGTCTGCCTCCGTGCCATTGCTGTGTGTGGCATCTGTCTCTCATTGTGTGCCACCGAAAACACTGTGTAATACTTGGCCACATTTTTTGGGGGGGGTACCTTCTCCCTTTTCAAAAAAAAAAAATTAGTGGGAGATAAATATTGGCAAGTCTGCCTCCATGCCATTGCTGTGTGTGGCATCTGTCTCTCATTGTGTGCCACCGAAAACACTGTGTAATACTTGGCCAATTTTTTTTTGGGGGGGGTACATTCTCCCTTTTCAAAAAAAAAAAAATAGTGGGAGATAAATATTGGCAAGTCTGCCTCCGTGCCATTGCTGTGTGTGGCATCTGTCTGTCATTGTGTGGCACCGAAAACACTGTGTAATACTTGGCCATTTTTTTTTTTTTGGGGTACATTCTCCCTTTTCAAAAAAAAAAATTAGTGGGAGATAAATATTGGCAAGTCTGCCTCCGTGCCATTGCTGTGTGTGGCATCTGTCTCTCATTGTGTGCCACCGAAAACACTGTGTAATACTTGGCCAATTTTTTTTTTTTTGGGTACATTCTCCCTTTTCAAAAAAAAAAATTAGTGGGAGATAAATATTGGCAAGTCTGCCTCCGTGCCATTGCTGTGTGTGGCATCTGTCTCTCATTGTGTGGCACCGAAAACACTGTGTAATACTTGGCCAATTTTTTTTTTGGGTACATTCTCCCTTTTCAAAAAAAAAAATTAGTGGGAGATAAATATTGGCAAGTCTGCCTCCGTGCCATTGCTGTGTGTGGCATCTGTCTCTCATTGTGTGCCACCGAAAACACTGTGTAATACTTGGCCATTTTTTTTTTTTGGGGTACATTCTCACTTTTCATAAAAAAAAATTAGTGGGAGATAAATATTGGCAAGTCTGCCTCCGTGCCATTGCTGTGTGTGGCATCTGTCTCTCATTGTGTGCCACCGAAAACACTGTGTAATACTTGGCCATTTTTTTGGGGGGGGTACATTCTCCCTTTTCAAAAAAAAAATTAGTGGGAGATAAATATTGGCAAGTCTGCCTCCGTGCCATTGCTGTGTGTGGCATCTGTCTCTCATTGTGTGGCACCGAAAACACTGTGTAATACTTGGCCATTTTTTGGGGGGGGTACATTCTCCCTTTTCAAAAAAAAAAATAGTGGGAGATAAATATTGGCAAGTCTGCCTCCGTGCATTGCTGTGTGTGGCATCTGTCTCTCATTGTGTGCCACCGAAAACACTGTGTAATACTTGGCCAATTTTTTTTGGGGGGGTACATTCTCCCTTTTCAAAAAAAAAAAAATAGTGGGAGATAAATATTGGCAAGTCTGCCTCCGTGCCATTGCTGTGTGTGGCATCTGTCTCTCATTGTGTGCCACCGAAAACACTGTGTAATACTTGGGCATTTTTTTTTTTTTGGGTACATTCTCCCTTTTCAAAAAAAAAAATTAGTGGGAGATAAATATTGGCAAGTCTGCCTCCGTGCCATTGCTGTGTGTGGCATCTGTCTCTCATTGTGTGGCACCGAAAACACTGTGTAATACTTGGCCATTTTTTTTTTTTTTGGGTACATTCTCCCTTTTCAAAAAAAAAAATTAGTGGGAGATAAATATTGGCAAGTCTGCCTCCGTGCCATTGCTGTGTGTGGCATCTGTCTCTCATTGTGTGGCACCGAAAACACTGTGTAATACTTGGTCATTTTTTTTGGGGGGGTACCTTCTCTCATTTAAAAAAAAAAAAATTAGTGGGAGATAAATATTGGCAAGTCTGCCTCCGTGCTATTGCTGTGTGTGGCATCTGTCTCTCATTGTGTGGCACCGAAAACCACTGTGTAATACTTGGCCATTTTTTTTTTGCTAAATTCTCTCTTTCCAAAAAAAAAAAATTAGTGGGAGATAAATATTGGCAAGTCTGCCTCCGTGCCATTGCTGTGTGTGGCATCTGTCTCTCATTGTGTGCCACCGAAAACACTGTGTAATACTTGGCCAATTTTATTTTTTTTGGGTACATTCTCCCTTTTCAAAAAAAAATAGTGGGAGATAAATATTGGCAAGTCTGCCTCCGTGTCATTGCTGTGTGTGGCATCTGTCTCTCATTGTGTGGCACCGAAAACCACTGTGTAATACTTGGCCATTTTTTTTTTTTTGCTAAATTCTCCCTTTCCCAAAAAAAATTAGTGGGAGATAAATATTGGCAAGTCTGCCTCCGTGCCATTGCTGTGTGTGGCATCTGTCTCTCATTGTGTGGCACCAAAAACACTGTGTAATACTTGGCCATTTTTTTTGGGGGGGTACATTATCCCTTTTCAAAAAAAAAATTAGTGGGAGATAAATATTGGCAAGTCTGCCTCTGTGCCATTGCTGTGTGTGGCATCTGTCTCTCATTGTGTGGCACCGAAAACACTGTGTAATACTTGGCTATTATTTTTTGGGGGGGTACATTCTCCCTTTTCAAAAAAAAAAATTAGTGGGAGATAAATATTGGCAAGTCTGCCTCCGTGCCATTGCTGTGTGTGGCATCTGTCTCTCATTGTGTGCCACCGAAAACACTGTGTAATACTTGGCCATTATTTTTTTGGGGGGTATATTCTCCCTTTTAAAAAAAAAAAAATTAGTGGGAGATAAATATTGGCAAGTCTGCCTCCGTGTCATTGCTGTGTGTGGCATCTGTCTCTCATTGTGTGCCACCGAAAACACTGTGTAATACTTGGCCAATTTTTTTTTTTTTTTTTTGGGTACATTCTCCCTTTTAAAAAAAAAAAAATAGTGGGAGATAAATATTTGCAAGTCTGCCTCTGTGCCATTGCTGTGTGTGGCATCTGTCTCTCATTGTGTGGCACCGAAAACCACTGTGTAATACTTGGCCATTCATTTTTTTTGCTAAATTCTCCCTTTCCAAAAAAAAAAATTAGTTGGAGATAAATATTGGCAAGTCTGCCTCCGTGCCATTGCTGTGTGTGGCATCTGTCTCTCATTGTGTGGCACCGAAAACACTGTGTAATACTTGGCCATTTTTTTTTGGGGGGGGGTACATTCTCCCTTTTCAAAAAAAAAATTAGTGGGAGATAAATATTGGCAAGTCTGCCTCCGTGCCATTGCTGTGTGTGGCATCTGTCTCTCATTGTGTGCCACCGAAAACACTGTGTAATACTTTGCCAATTTTTTTTGGGGGGGTGCATTCTCCCTTTTCAAAAAAAAAAAAAATAGTGGGAGATAAATATTGGCAAGTCTGCCTCCGTGCCATTGCTGTGTGTGGCATCTGTCTCTCATTGTGTGGCACCAAAAACACTGTGTAATACTTGGCCATTTTTTTGGGGGGGTACATTCTCCCTTTTCAAAAAAAAAATTAGTGGTAGATAAATATTGGCAAGTCTGCCTCCGTGCCATTGCTGTGTGTGGCATCTGTCTCTCATTGTGTGCCACCGAAAACACTGTGTAATACTTGGCTATTATTTTTTTGGGGGGTACATTCTCCCTTTTCAAAAAAAAAAATTAGTGGGAGATAAATATTGGCAAGTCTGCCTCCGTGCCATTGCTGTGTGTGGCATCTGTCTCTCATTGTGTGGCACCGAAAACACTGTGTAATACTTGGCCATTTTTTTTTTTTTGGGTACATTCTCCCTTTTCAAAAAAAAAATTAGTGGGAGATAAATATTGGCAAGTCTGCCTCCGTGCCATTGCTGTGTGTGGCATCTGTCTCTCATTGTGTGGCACCGAAAACACTGTGTAATACTTGGCCATTTTTTTGGGGGGGTACCTTCTCTCATTTCAAAAAAAAAAAATTAGTGGGAGATAAATATTGGCAAGTCTGCCTCCGTGCCATTGCTGTGTGTGGCATCTGTCTCTCATTGTGTGCCACCGAAAACACTGTGTAATACTTGGCCAATTTTATTTTTTTTGGGTACATTCTCCCTTTTCAAAAAAAAATAGTGGGAGATAAATATTGGCAAGTCTGCCTCCGTGTCATTGCTGTGTGTGGCATCTGTCTCTCATTGTGTGGCACCGAAAACCACTGTGTAATACTTGGCCATTTTTTTTTTTTTTGGGTACATTCTCCCTTTTCAAAAAAAAAAATTAGTGGGAGATAAATATTGGCAAGTCTGCCTCCGTGCCATTGCTGTGTGTGGCATCTGTCTCTCATTGTGTGGCACCGAAAACACTGTGTAATATTTGGCCACTTTTTTTTGGGGGGGTACCTTCTCTCATTTCAAAAAAAAAAAATTAGTGGGAGATAAATATTGGCAAGTCTGCCTCCGTGCTATTGCTGTGTGTGGCATCTGTCTCTCATTGTGTGGCATCGAAAACCACTGTGTAATACTTGGCCATTTTTTTTTTTGCTAAATTCTCTCTTTCCAAAAAAAAAAAATTAGTGGGAGATAAATATTGGCAAGTCTGCCTCTGTGCCATTGCTGTGTGTGGCATCTGTCTCTCATTGTGTGCCACCGAAAACACTGTGTAATACTTGGCCATTTTTTTTTTTTGGGGTACTTTCTCCCTTTTCAAAAAAAAAAATTAGTGGGAGATAAATATTGGCAAGTCTGCCTCCGTGCCATTGCTGTGTGTGGCATCTGTCTCTCATTGTGTGGCACCGAAAACACTGTGTAATGCTTGGCCATTTTTTTTTTTTGGGTACATTCTCCCTTTTCAAAAAAAAAAAATAGTGGGAGATAAATATTGGCAAGTCTGCCTCCGTGCCATTGCTGTGTGTGGCATCTGTCTCTCATTGTGTGGCACCGAAAACACTGTGTAATACTTGGCCATTTTTTTGGGGGGGGTACCTTCTCTCATTTCAAAAAAAAAAAATTAGTGGGAGATAAATATTGGCAAGTCTGCCTCCGTGCTATTGCTGTGTGTGGCATCTGTCTCTCATTGTGTGGCACCGAAAACCACTGTGTAATACTTGGCCATTTTTTTTTTGCTAAATTCTCTCTTTCCAAAAAAAAAAAATTAGTGGGAGATAAATATTGGCAAGTCTGCCTCCGTGCCATTGATGTGTGTGGCATCTGTCTCTCATTGTGTGCCACCGAAAACACTGTGTAATACTTGGCCAATTTTTTTTTTTTTTTGCTAAATTCTCCCTTTCCAAAAAAAAATTAGTGGGAGATAAATATTGGCAAGTCTGCCTCCGTGCCATTGCTGTGTGTGGCATCTGTCTCTCATTGTGTGGCACCAAAAACACTGTGTAATACTTGGCCATTTTTTTTTTTTGGGGTACATTCTCCCTTTTCAAAAAAAAAATTAGTGGGAGATAAATATTGGCAAGTCTGCCTCCGTGCCATTGCTGTGTGTGGCATCTGTCTCTCATTGTGTGCCACCGAAAACACTGTGTAATACTTGGCCATTTTATTTTTTTTTTGGGTACATTCTCCCTTTTAAAAAAAAAAAATTAGTGGGAGATAAATATTGGCAAATCTGCCTCCGTGCCATTGCTGTGTGTGGCATCTGTCTCTCATTGTGTGGCACCGAAAACACTGTGTAATACTTGGCCATTTTTTTTTATTTTGGGTACATTCTCCCTTTTCAAAAAAAAAAATTAGTGGGAGATAAATATTGGCAAGTCTGCCTCCGTGCCATTGCTGTGTGTGGCATCTGTCTCTCATTGTGTGGCACCAAAAACACTGTGTAATACTTGGCCATTTTTTTTTTTGGGGTACATTCTCCCTTTTCAAAAAAAAAATTAGTGGGAGATAAATATTGGCAAGTCTGCCTCCGTGCCATTGCTGTGTGTGGCATCTGTCTCTCATTGTGTGGCACCAAAAACACTGTGTAATACTTGTCCATTTTTTTTTTTGGGTACATTCTCCCTTTTCAAAAAAAAAATTAGTGGGAGATAAATATTGGCAAGTCTGCCTCCATGGCATTGCTGTGTGTGGCATCTGTCTCTCATTGTGTGGCACCGAAAACACTGTGTAATACTTGGCCATTTTTTGGGGGGGGTACATTCTCCCTTTTCAAAAAAAAAAAATTAGTGGGAGATAAATATTGGCAAGTCTGCCTCCGTGCCATTGCTGTGTGTGGCATCTGTCTCTCATTGTGTGCCACCGAAAACACTGTGTAATACTTGGCCAATTTTTTTTTTTGGGTACATTCTCCCTTTTCAAAAAAAAAAAAATAGTGGGAGATAAATATTGGCAAGTCTGCCTCCGTGCCATTGCTGTGTGTGGTATCTGTCTCTCATTCTGTGGCACCGAAAACACTAATACTTGGCCATTTTTTGGGGGGGGTACATTCTCCCTTTTCAAAAAAAAAAATTAGTGGGAGATAAATATTGGCAAGTCTGCCTCCGTGCCATTGCTGTGTGTGGCATCTGTCTCTCATTGTGTGCCACCGAAAACACTGTGTAATACTTGGCCATTTTTTTTGGGGGGGTACCTTTTCCCTTTTCAAAAAAAAAAATTAGTGGGAGATAAATATTGGCAAGTCTGCCTCCATGCCATTGCTGTGTGTGGCATCTGTCTCTCATTGTGTGCCACCGAAAACACTGTGTAATACTTGGCCAATTTTTTTTTGGGGGGGGTACATTCTCCCTTTTCAAAAAAAAAAAATAGTGGGAGATAAATATTGGCAAGTCTGCCTCTGTGCCATTGCTGTGTGTGGCATCTGTCTCTCATTGTGTGGCACCGAAAACACTGTGTAATACTTGGCCATTTTTTTGGGGGGGGTACATTCTCCCTTTTCAAAAAAAAAAATTAGTGGGAGATAAATATTGGCAAGTCTGCCTCCGTGCCATTGCTGTGTGTGGCATCTGTCTCTCATTGTGTGCCACCGAAAACACTGTGTAATACTTGGCCATTATTTTTTTGGGGGGTACATTCTCCCTTTTAAAAAAAAAAAAATTAGTGGGAGATAAATATTGGCAAGTCTGCCTCCGTGTCATTGCTGTGTGTGGCATCTGTCTCTCATTGTGTGCCACCGAAAACACTGTGTAATACTTGGCCAATTTTTTTTTTTGGGTACATTCTCCCTTTTCAAAAAAAAAAAAATAGTGGGAGATAAATATTGGCAAGTCTGCCTCCGTTCCATTGCTGTGTGTGGTATCTGTCTCTCATTGTGTGGCACCGAAAACACTAATACTTGGCCATTTTTTTGGGGGGGTACATTCTCCCTTTTCAAAAAAAAAAATTAGTGGGAGATAAATATTGGCAAGTCTGCCTCTGTGCCATTGCTGTGTGTGGCATCTGTCTCTCATTGTGTGCCACCGAAAACACTGTGTAATACTTGGCCAATCTTTTTTTTTTGGGTACATTCTCCCTTTTCAAAAAAAGAAAATAGTGGGAGATAAATATTGGCAAGTCTGCCTCCGTGCCATTGCTGTGTGTGGCATCTGTCTCTCATTGTGTGCCACTGAAAACACTGTGTAATACTTGGCCATTTTTTTGGGGGGGGGTACCTTTTCCCTTTTCAAAAAAAAAAATTAGTGGGAGATAAATATTGGCAAGTCTGCCTCCATGCCATTGCTGTGTGTGGCATCTGTCTCTCATTGTGTGCCACCGAAAACACTGTGTAATACTTGGCCAATTTTTTTTTTGGGGGGGTACATTCTCCCTTTTCAAAAAAAAAAAATAGTGGGAGATAAATATTGGCAAGTCTGCCTCTGTGCCATTGCTGTGTGTGGCATCTGTCTCTCATTGTGTGGCACCGAAAACACTGTGTAATACTTGGCCATTTTTTGGGGGGGGTACATTCTCCCTTTTCAAAAAAAAAAATTAGTGGGAGATAAATATTGGCAAGTCTGCCTCCGTGCCATTGCTGTGTGTGGCATCTGTCTCTCATTGTGTGCCACCGAAAACACTGTGTAATACTTGGCCATTATTTTTTTGGGGGGTACATTCTCCCTTTTAAAAAAAAAAAATTAGTGGGAGATAAATATTGGCAAGTCTGCCTCCGTGTCATTGCTGTGTGTGGCATCTGTCTCTCATTGTGTGCCACCGAAAACACTGTGTAATACTTGGCCAATTTTTTTTTTTTTTTTTTGGGTACATTCTCCCTTTTAAAAAAAAAAAAATAGTGGGAGATAAATATTTGCAAGTCTGCCTCTGTGCCATTGCTGTGTGTGGCATCTGTCTCTCATTGTGTGGCACCGAAAACCACTGTGTAATACTTGGCCATTTATTTTTTTTGCTAAATTCTCCCTTTCCAAAAAAAAAAATTAGTTGGAGATAAATATTGGCAAGTCTGCCTCCGTGCCATTGCTGTGTGTGGCATCTGTCTCTCATTGTGTGGCACCGAAAACACTGTGTAATACTTGGCCATTTTTTTTTGGGGGGGGGGTACATTCTCCCTTTTCAAAAAAAAAATTAGTGGGAGATAAATATTGGCAAGTCTGCCTCCGTGCCATTGCTGTGTGTGGCATCTGTCTCTCATTGTGTGCCACCGAAAACACTGTGTAATACTTGGCCACATTTTTTGGGGGGGGTACCTTCTCCCTTTTCAAAAAAAAAAAATTAGTGGGAGATAAATATTGGCAAGTCTGCCTCCATGCCATTGCTGTGTGTGGCATCTGTCTCTCATTGTGTGCCACCGAAAACACTGTGTAATACTTGGCCAATTTTTTTTTGGGGGGGGTACATTCTCCCTTTTCAAAAAAAAAAAAATAGTGGGAGATAAATATTGGCAAGTCTGCCTCCGTGCCATTGCTGTGTGTGGCATCTGTCTGTCATTGTGTGGCACCGAAAACACTGTGTAATACTTGGCCATTTTTTTTTTTTGGGGGTACATTCTCCCTTTTCAAAAAAAAAAATTAGTGGGAGATAAATATTGGCAAGTCTGCCTCCGTGCCATTGCTGTGTGTGGCATCTGTCTCTCATTGTGTGCCACCGAAAACACTGTGTAATACTTGGCCAATTTTTTTTTTTTTGGGTACATTCTCCCTTTTCAAAAAAAAAAATTAGTGGGAGATAAATATTGGCAAGTCTGCCTCCGTGCCATTGCTGTGTGTGGCATCTGTCTCTCATTGTGTGGCACCGAAAACACTGTGTAATACTTGGCCAATTTTTTTTTTGGGTACATTCTCCCTTTTCAAAAAAAAAAATTAGTGGGAGATAAATATTGGCAAGTCTGCCTCCGTGCCATTGCTGTGTGTGGCATCTGTCTCTCATTGTGTGCCACCGAAAACACTGTGTAATACTTGGCCATTTTTTTTTTTTGGGGTACATTCTCACTTTTCATAAAAAAAAATTAGTGGGAGATAAATATTGGCAAGTCTGCCTCCGTGCCATTGCTGTGTGTGGCATCTGTCTCTCATTGTGTGCCACCGAAAACACTGTGTAATACTTGGCCATTTTTTTTTTTTGGGGTACATTCTCACTTTTCAAAAAAAAAAATTAGTGGGAGATAAATATTGGCAAGTCTGCCTCCGTGCCATTGCTGTGTGTGGCATCTGTCTCTCATTGTGTGGCACCGAAAACACTGTGTAATACTTGGCCATTTTTTTTTGTTTTGGTTACATTCTCCCTTTTCAAAAAAAAAATTAGTGGGAGATAAATATTGGCAAGTCTGCCTCCGTGCCATTGCTGTGTGTGGCATCTGTCTCTCATTGTGTGCCACCGAAAACACTGTGTAATACTTGGCCATTATTTTTTGGGGGGGTACATTCTCCCTTTTCAAAAAAAAAATTAGTGGGAGATAAATATTGGCAAGTCTGCCTCCGTGCCATTGCTGTGTGTGGCATCTGTCTCTCATTGTGTGCCACCGAAAACACTGTGTAATACTTGGCCATTTTTTTTTGGGGGGGTACCTTCTCCCTTTTCAAAAAAAAAAATTAGTGGGAGATAAATATTGGCAAGTCTGCCTCCGTGCCATTGCTGTGTGTGGCATCTGTCTCTTATTGTGTGCCACCGAAAACACTGTGTAATACTTGGCCATTATTTTTTTTGGGGGTACATTCTCCCTTTTCAAAAAAAAAATTAGTGGGAGATAAATATTGGCAAATCTGCCTCCGTGCCATTGCTGTGTGTGGCATCTGTCTCTCATTGTGTGCCACCGAAAACACTGTGTAACACTTGACCTTTTTTTTTTTTGGGGGTACATTCTCACTTTTCAAAAAAAAAAATTAGTGGGAGATAAATATTGGCAAGTCTGCCTCCATGCCATTGCTGTGTGTGGCATCTGTCTCTCATTGTGTGGCACCGAAAACACTGTGTAATACTTGGCCATTTTTTTGGGGGGGGTACATTCTCCCTTTTCAAAAAAAAAAAATTAGTGGGAGATAAATATTGGCAAGTCTGCCTCCGTGCCATTGCTGTGTGTGGCATCTGTCTCTCATTGTGTGGCACCGAAAACACTGTGTAATACTTGGCCATTTTTTTTTGGGGGGGTACCTTCTCTCATTTCAAAAAAAAAAAAATAGTGGGAGATAAATATTGGCAAGTCTGCCTCCGTGCCATTGCTGTGTGTGGCATCTGTCTCTCATTGTGTGGCACCGAAAACACTGTGTAATACTTGGCCATTTTTTTTGGGGGGTACATTCTCCCTTTTCAAAAAAAAAAAATAGTGGGAGATAAATATTGGCAAGTCTGCCTCCGTGCCATTGCTGTGTGTGGCATCTGTCTCTCATTGTGTGCCACCGAAAACACTGTGTAATACTTGGCCTTTTTTTTTTTTTTTGGGGTACATTCTCACTTTTCAAAAAAAAAAATTAGTGGGAGATAAATATTGGCAAGTCTGCCTCCGTGCCATTGCTGTGTGTGGCATCTGTCTCTCATTGTGTGCCACCGAAAACACTGTGTAATACTTGGCCAATTTTTTTTGGGGGGGTACATTCTCCCTTTTCAAAAAAAAAAAAAATAGTGGGAGATAAATATTGGCAAGTCTGCCTCCGTGCCATTGCTGTGTGTGGCATCTGTCTCTCATTGTGTGGCACCGAAAACACTGTGTAATACTTGGCCATTTTTTTTGGGGGGGTACCTTCTCTCATTTAAAAAAAAAAAAATTAGTGGGAGATAAATATTGGCAAGTCTGCCTCCGTGCTATTGCTGTGTGTGGCATCTGTCTCTCATTGTGTGGCACCGAAAACCACTGTGTAATACTTGGCCATTTTTTTTTTTGCTAAATTCTCTCTTTCCAAAAAAAAAAAATTAGTGGGAGATAAATATTGGCAAGTCTGCCTCCGTGCCATTGCTGTGTGTGGCATCTGTCTCTCATTGTGTGCCACCGAAAACACTGTGTAATACTTGGCCAATTTTTTTTTTTTTGGGTACATTCTCCCTTTTCAAAAAAAAAATAGTGGGAGATAAATATTGGCAAGTCTGCCTCCGTGTCATTGCTGTGTGTGGCATCTGTCTCTCATTGTGTGGCACCGAAAACCACTGTGTAATACTTGGCCATTTTTTTTTTTTTGCTAAATTCTCCCTTTCCAAAAAAAAATTAGTGGGAGATAAATATTGGCAAGTCTGCCTCCGTGCCATTGCTGTGTGTGGCATCTGTCTCTCATTGTGTGGCACCAAAAACACTGTGTAATACTTGGCCATTTTTTTTGGGGGGGTACATTCTCCCTTTTCAAAAAAAAAATTAGTGGGAGATAAATATTGGCAAGTCTGCCTCCGTGCCATTGCTGTGTGTGGCATCTGTCTCTCATTGTGTGCCACCGAAAACACTGTGTAATACTTGGCCATTTTTTTTTTTTTTGGGTACATTCTCCCTTTTCAAAAAAAAAAATTAGTGGGAGATAAATATTGGCAAGTCTGCCTCCGTGCCATTACTGTGTGTGGCATCTGTCTCTCATTGTGTGGCACCGAAAACACTGTGTAATACTTGGCCATTTTTTTTTTTTTGGGTACATTCTCCCTTTTCAAAAAAAAAAATTAGTGGGAGATAAATATTGGCAAGTCTGCCTCCGTGCCATTGCTGTGTGTGCAATCTGTCTCTCATTGTGTGGCACCGAAAACACTGTGTAATACTTGGCCATTTTTTTGGGGGGGGTACATTCTCTCATTTCAAAAAAAAAAAAATTAGTGGGAGATAAATATTGGCAAGTCTGCCTCCGTGCTATTGCTGTGTGTGGCATCTGTCTCTCATTGTGTGGCACCGAAAACCACTGTGTAATACTTGGCCATTTTTTTTTTGCTAAATTCTCTCTTTCCCAAAAAACAAAATTAGTGGGAGATAAATATTGGCAAGTCTGCCTCCGTGCCATTGCTGTGTGTGGCATCTGTCTCTCATTGTGTGCCACCGAAAACACTGTGTAATACTGGGCCAATTTTTTTTTTTTTGGGTACATTCTCCCTTTTCAAAAAAAAAATAGTGGGAGATAAATATTGGCAAGTCTGCCTCCGTGTCATTGCTGTGTGTGGCATCTGTCTCTCATTGTGTGGCACCGAAAACCACTGTGTAATACTTGGCCATTTTTTTTTTTTTGCTAAATTCTCCCTTTCCAAAAAAAAATTAGTGGGAGATAAATATTGGCAAGTCTGCCTCCGTGCCATTGCTGTGTGTGGCATCTGTCTCTCATTGTGTGGCACCAAAAACACTGTGTAATACTTGGCCATTTTTTTGGGGGGGGTACATTCTCCCTTTTCAAAAAAAAAATTAGTGGGAGATAAATATTGGCAAGTCTGCCTCCGTGGCATTGCTGTGTGTGGCATCTGTCTCTCATTGTGTGGCACCGAAAACACTGTGTAATACTTGGCCATTTTTTTGGGGGGGTACATTCTCCCTTTTCAAAAAAAAAAAATTAGTGGGAGATAAATATTGGCAAGTCTGCCTCCGTGCCATTGCTGTGTGTGGCATCTGTCTCTCATTGTGTGCCACCGAAAACACTGTGTAATACTTGGCCAATTTTTTTTTTTGGGGTACATTCTCCCTTTTCAAAAAAAAAAAATAGTGGGAGATAAATATTGGCAAGTCTGCCTCCGTGCCATTGCTGTGTGTGGCATCTGTCTCTCATTGTGTGGCACCGAAAACACTAATACTTGGCCATTTTTTTTGGGGGGGGTACATTCTCCCTTTTCAAAAAAAAAAATTAGTGGGAGATAAATATTGGCAAGTCTGCCTCTGTGCCATTGCTGTGTGTGGCATCTGTCTCTCATTGTGTGCCACCGAAAACACTGTGTAATACTTGGCCAATTTTTTTTTTTTTGGGTACATTCTCCCTTTTCAAAAAAAAAATAGTGGGAGATAAATATTGGCAAGTCTGCCTCCGTGTCATTGCTGTGTGTGGCATCTGTCTCTCATTGTGTGGCACCGAAAACCACTGTGTAATACTTGGCCATTTTTTTTTTTTTGCTAAATTCTCCCTTTCCAAAAAAAAATTAGTGGGAGATAAATATTGGCAAGTCTGCCTCCGTGCCATTGCTGTGTGTGGCATCTGTCTCTCATTGTGTGGCACCAAAAACACTGTGTAATACTTGGCCATTTTTTTGGGGGGGGTACATTCTCCCTTTTCAAAAAAAAAATTAGTGGGAGATAAATATTGGCAAGTCTGCCTCCGTGCCATTGCTGTGTGTGGCATCTGTCTCTCATTGTGTGCCACCGAAAACACTGTGTAATACTTGGCCATTTTTTTTTTTTTGGGTACATTCTCCCTTTTCAAAAAAAAAAATTAGTGGGAGATAAATATTGGCAAGTCTGCCTCCGTGCCATTGCTGTGTGTGGCATCTGTCTCTCATTGTGTGGCACCGAAAACACTGTGTAATACTTGGCCATTTTTTTTTTGGGGGTACATTCTCCCTTTTCAAAAAAAAAAATTAGTGGGAGATAAATATTGGCAAGTCTGCCTCCGTGCCATTGCTGTGTGTGGCATCTGTCTCTCATTGTGTGGCACCGAAAACACTGTGTAATACTTGGCCATTTTTTTTTTTTGGGTACATTCTCCCTTTTCAAAAAAAAAAATTAGTGGGAGATAAATATTGGCAAGTCTGCCTCCGTGCCATTGCTGTGTGTGCCATCTGTCTCTCATTGTGTGGCACCGAAAACACTGTGTAATACTTGGCCATTTTTTTGGGGGGTACCTTCTCTCATTTCAAAAAAAAAAAAATTAGTGGGAGATAAATATTGGCAAGTCTGCCTCCGTGCTATTGCTGTGTGTGGCATCTGTCTCTCATTGTGTGGCACCAAAGAACACTGTGTAATACTTGGCCATTTTTTTTTTGCTAAATTCTCTCTTTCCAAAAAAAAAAAATTAGTGGGAGATAAATATTGGCAAGTCTGCCTCCGTGCCATTGCTGTGTGTGGCATCTGTCTCTCATTGTGTGCCACCGAAAACACTGTGTAATACTTGGCCTTTTTTTTTTTTTTTGGGGTACATTCTCACTTTTCAAAAAAAAAAATTAGTGGGAGATAAATATTGGCAAGTCTGCCTCCGTGCCATTGCTGTGTGTGGCATCTGTCTCTCATTGTGTGGCACCGAAAACACTGTGTAATACTTGGCCATTTTTTTTGGGGGGGTACATTCTCCCTTTTCAAAAAAAAAAATTAGTGGGAGATAAATATTGGCAAGTCTGCCTCTGTGCCATTGCTGTGTGTGGCATCTGTCTCTCATTGTGTGGCACCGAAAACACTGTGTAATACTTGGCCATTTTTTTTGGGGGGGGTACCTTCTCCCTTTTCAAAAAAAAAAATTAGTGGGAGATAAATATTGGCAAGTCTGCCTCCGTGCCATTGCTGTGTGTGGCATCTGTCTCTCATTGTGTGCCACCGAAAACACTGTGTAATACTTGGCCTTTTTTTTTTTTTTTGGGGTACATTCTCACTTTTCAAAAAAAAAAATTAGTGGGAGATAAATATTGGCAAGTCTGCCTCCGTGCCATTGCTGTGTGTGGCATCTGTCTCTCATTGTGTGGCACCGAAAACACTGTGTAATACTTGGCCATTTTTTTGGGGGGGGGTACCTTCTCCCTTTTCAAAAAAAAAAATTAGTGGGAGATAAATATTGGCAAGTCTGCCTCCGTGCCATTGCTGTGTGTGGCATCTGTCTCTCATTGTGTGCCACCGAAAACACTGTGTAATACTTGGCCTTTTTTTTTTTTTTGGGGTACATTCTCACTTTTCAAAAAAAAAAATTAGTGGGAGATAAATATTGGCAAGTCTGCCTCCGTGCCATTGCTGTGTGTGGCATCTGTCTCTCATTGTGTGGCACCGAAAACACTGTGTAATACTTGGCCATTTTTTTTTTTGGGGTACATTCTCCTTTTTCAAAAAAAAAAATTAGTGGGAGATAAATATTGGCAAGTCTGCCTCCGTGCCATTGCTGTGTGTGGCATCTGTCTCTCATTGTGTGGCACCAAAAACACTGTGTAATACTTGGCCATTTTTTTGGGGGGGGTACCTTCTCTCATTTCAAAAAAAAAAAATTAGTGGGAGATAAATATTGGCAAGTCTGCCTCCGTGCTATTGCTGTGTGTGGCATCTGTCTCTCATTGTGTAGCATCGAAAACCACTGTGTAATACTTGGCCATTTTTTTTTTGCTAAATTCTCTCTTTCCAAAAAAAAAAAATTAGTGGGAGATAAATATTGGCAAGTCTGCCTCCGTGCCATTGCTGTGTGTGGCATCTGTCTCTCATTGTGTGGCACCAAAAACACTGTGTAATACTTGGCCATTTTTTTTGGGGGGTACATTCTCCCTTTTCAAAAAAAAAATTAGTGGGAGATAAATATTGGCAAGTCTGCCTCCGTGCCATTGCTGTGTGTGGCATCTGTCTCTCATTGTGTGCCACCGAAAACACTGTGTAATACTTGGCCATTTTTTTTTTTTTGGGTACATTCTCCCTTTTCAAAAAAAAAAATTAGTGGGAGATAAATATTGGCAAGTCTGCCTCCGTGCCATTGGTGTGTGTGGCATCTGTCTCTCATTGTGTGGCACCGAAAACACTGTGTAATACTTGGCCATTTTTTTTTTTTTGGGTACATTCTCCCTTTTCAAAAAAAAAAAATTAGTGGGAGATAAATATTGGCAAGTCTGCCTCCGTGCCATTGCTGTGTGTGCCATCTGTCTCTCATTGTGTGCCACCGAAAACACTGTGTAATACTTGGCCATTTTTTTTGGGGGGGTACCTTCTCTCATTTAAAAAAAAAAAAAATTAGTGGGAGATAAATATTGGCAAGTCTGCCTCCGTGCTATTGCTGTGTGTGGCATCTGTCTCTCATTGTGTGGCACCGAAAACCACTGTGTAATACTTGGCCATTTTTTTTTTGCTAAATTCTCTCTTTCCAAAAAAAAAAAATTAGTGGGAGATAAATATTGGCAAGTCTGCCTCCGTGCCATTGCTGTGTGTGGCATCTGTCTCTCATTGTGTGCCACCGAAAACACTGTGTAATACTTGGCCATTTTTTTTGGGGGGGTACCTTCTCCCTTTTCAAAAAAAAAAATTAGTGGGAGATAAATATTGGCAAGTCTGCCTCCGTGCCATTGCTGTGTGTGGCATCTGTCTCTCATTGTGTGCCACCGAAAACACTGTGTAATACTTGGCCTTTTTTTTTTGGGGGGGGGTACATTCTCACTTTTCAAAAAAAAAAATTAGTGGGAGATAAATATTGGCAAGTCTGCCTCCGTGCCATTGCTGTGTGTGGCATCTGTCTCTCATTGTGTGGCACCGAAAACACTGTGTAATACTTGGCCATTTTTTTGGGGGGGGTACCTTCTCTCATTTCAAAAAAAAAAAATTAGTGGGAGATAAATATTGGCAAGTCTGCCTCCGTGCTATTGCTGTGTGTGGCATCTGTCTCTCATTGTGTGGCATCAAAAACCACTGTGTAATACTTGGCCATTTTTTTTTTTGCTAAATTCTCTCTTTCCAAAAAAAAAAAATTAGTGGGAGATAAATATTGGCAAGTCTGCCTCCGTGCCATTGCTGTGTGTGGCATCTGTCTCTCATTGTGTGCCACCGAAAACCACTGTGTAATACTTGGCCATTTTTTTTTTGCTAAATTCTCTCTTTCCAAAAAAAAAAAATTAGTGGGAGATAAATATTGGCAAGTCTGCCTCCGTGCCATTGCTGTGTGTGGCATCTGTCTCTCATTGTGTGCCCCCGAAAACACTGTGTAATACTTGGCCAATTTTTTTTGGGGGGGTACATTCTCCCTTTTCAAAAAAAAAAAAAATAGTGGGAGATAAATATTGGCAAGTCTGCCTCCGTGCCATTGCTGTGTGTGGCATCTGTCTCTCATTGTGTGCCACCGAAAACACTGTGTAATACTTGGCCATTTTTTTTGGGGGGGGTACATTCTCCCTTTTCAAAAAAAAAATTAGTGGGAGATAAATATTGGCAAGTCTGCCTCCGTGCCATTGCTGTGTGTGGCATCTGTCTCTCATTGTGTGGCACCGAAAACACTGTGTAATACTTGGCCATTTTTTTGGGGGGGTACATTCTCCCTTTTCAAAAAAAAAAAATAGTGGGAGATAAATATTGGCAAGTCTGCCTCCGTGCCATTGCTGTGTGTGGCATCTGTCTCTCATTGTGTGGCACCGAAAACACTGTGTAATACTTGGCCATTTTTTTTTTTTGGGGTACATTCTCCCTTTTCAAAAAAAAAAATTAGTGGGAGATAAATATTGGCAAGTCTGCCTCCGTGCCATTGATGTGTGTGGCATCTGTCTCTCATTGTGTGGCACCGAAAATACTGTGTAATACTTGGCCATTTTTTTTTGGGGGGGTACCTTCTCTCATTTCAAAAATAAAAAATTAGTGGGAAATAAATATTGGCAAGTCTGCCTCCGTGCCATTGCTGTGTGTGGCATCTGTCTCTCATTGTGTGCCCCCGAAAACACTGTGTAATACTTGGCCAATTTTTTTTGGGGGGGTACATTCTCCCTTTTCAAAAAAAAAAAAAATAGTGGGAGATAAATATTGGCAAGTCTGCCTCCGTGCCATTGCTGTGTGTGGCATCTGTCTCTCATTGTGTGCCACCGAAAACACTGTGTAATACTTGGCCATTTTTTTGGGGGGGGGTACATTCTCCCTTTTCAAAAAAAAAATTAGTGGGAGATAAATATTGGCAAGTCTGCCTCCGTGCCATTGCTGTGTGTGGCATCTGTCTCTCATTGTGTGGCACCGAAAACACTGTGTAATACTTGGCCATTTTTTTGGGGGGGTACATTCTCCCTTTTCAAAAAAAAAAATTAGTGGGAGATAAATATTGGCAAGTCTGCCTCCGTGCCATTGCTGTGTGTGGCATCTGTCTCTCATTGTGTGGCACCGAAAACACTGTGTAATACTTGGCCATTTTTTTTTTTTGGGGTACATTCTCCCTTTTCAAAAAAAAAAATTAGTGGGAGATAAATATTGGCAAGTCTGCCTCCGTGCCATTGATGTGTGTGGCATCTGTCTCTCATTGTGTGGCACCGAAAATACTGTGTAATACTTGGCCATTTTTTTTTGGGGGGGTACCTTCTCTCATTTCAAAAATAAAAAATTAGTGGGAAATAAATATTGGCAAGTCTGCCTCCGTGCTATTGCTGTGTGTGGCATCTGTCTCTCATTGTGTGGCATCGAAAACCACTGTGTAATACTTGGCCATTTTTTTTTTTGCTAAATTCTCTCTTTCCAAAAAAAAAAATTAGTGGGAGATAAATATTGGCAAGTCTGCCTCCGTGCCATTGCTGTGTGTGGCATCTGTCTCTCATTGTGTGCCACCGAAAACACTGTGTAATACTTGGCCAATTTTTTTTTGGGGGGTACATTCTCCCTTTTCAAAAAAAAAAAAAATAGTGGGAGATAAATATTGGCAAGTCTGCCTCCGTGCCATTGCTGTGTGTGGCATCTGCCTCTCATTGTGTGCCACCGAAAACACTGTGTAATACTTGGCCATTTTTTTTTTTTTTGGGTACATTCTCCCTTTTCAAAAAAAAAAATTAGTGGGAGATAAATATTGGCAAGTCTGCCTCCGTGCCATTGCTGTGTGTGGCATCTGTCTCTCATTGTGTGGCACCGAAAACACTGTGTAATACTTGGCCATTTTTTTTGGGGGGGTACCTTCTCTCATTTAAAAAAAAAAAAATTAGTGGGAGATAAATATTGGCAAGTCTGCCTCCGTGCTATTGCTGTGTGTGGCATCTGTCTCTCATTGTGTGGCACCGAAAACCACTGTGTAATACTTGGCCATTTTTTTTTTGCTAAATTCTCTCTTTCCAAAAAAAAAAAATTAGTGGGAGATAAATATTGGCAAGTCTGCCTCCGTGCCATTGCTGTGTGTGGCATCTGTCTCTCATTGTGTGCCACCGAAAACACTGTGTAATACTTGGCCAATTTTTTTTTTTTTGGGTACATTCTCCCTTTTAAAAAAAAAAATAGTGGGAGATAAATATTGGCAAGTCTGCCTCCGTGTCATTGCTGTGTGTGGCATCTGTCTCTCATTGTGTGGCACCGAAAACCACTGTGTAATACTTGGCCATTTTTTTTTTTTTGCTAAATTCTCCCTTTCCAAAAAAAAATTAGTGGGAGATAAATATTGGCAAGTCTGCCTCCGTGCCATTGCTGTGTGTGGCATCTGTCTCTCATTGTGTGGCACCAAAAACACTGTGTAATACTTGGCCATTTTTTTGGGGGGGGTACATTCTCCCTTTTCAAAAAAAAAATTAGTGGGAGATAAATATTGGCAAGTCTGCCTCCGTGCCATTGCTGTGTGTGGCATCTGTCTCTCATTGTGTGCCACCGAAAACACTGTGTAATACTTGGCCATTTTTTTTTTTTGGGTACATTCTCCCTTTTCAAAAAAAAAAATTAGTGGGAGATAAATATTGGCAAGTCTGCCTCCGTGCCATTGCTGTGTGTGCCATCTGTCTCTCATTGTGTGGCACCGAAAACACTGTGTAATACTTGGCCATTTTTTTTGGGGGGGTACATTCTCCCTTTTCAAAAAAAAAATTAGTGGGAGATAAATATTGGCAAGTCTGCCTCCGTGCCATTGCTGTGTGTGGCATCTGTCTCTCATTGTGTGCCACCGAAAACACTGTGTAATACTTGGCCATTTTTTTTTTTGGGGTACATTCTCCCTTTTCAAAAAAAAAAATTAGTGGGAGATAAATATTGGCAAGTCTGCCTCCGTGCCATTGCTGTGTGTGCCATCTGTCTCTCATTGTGTGGCACCGAAAACACTGTGTAATACTTGGCCATTTTTTTGGGGGGGTACATTCTCCCTTTTCAAAAAAAAAAATTAGTGGGAGATAAATATTGGCAAGTCTGCCTCCGTGCCATTGCTGTGTGTGGCATCTGTCTCTCATTGTGTGCCACCGAAAACACTGTGTAATACTTGGCCAATTTTTTTTTTTGGGTACATTCTCCCTTTTCAAAAAAAAAAAAATAGTGGGAGATAAATATTGGCAAGTCTGCCTCCGTGCCATTGCTGTGTGTGGTATCTGTCTCTCATTGTGTGGCACCGAAAACACTAATACTTGGCCATTTTTTGGGGGGGGTACATTCTCCCTTTTCAAAAAAAAAAATTAGTGGGAGATAAATATTGGCAAGTCTGCCTCTATGCCATTGCTGTGTGTGGCATCTGTCTCTCATTGTGTGCCACCGAAAACACTGTGTAATACTTGGCCAATCTTTTTTTTTTGGGTACATTCTCCCTTTTCAAAAAAAGAAAATAGTGGGAGATAAATATTGGCAAGTCTGCCTCCGTGCCATTGCTGTGTGTGGCATCTGTCTCTCATTGTGTGCCACCGAAAACACTGTGTAATACTTGGCCATTTTTTTTGGGGGGGGTACCTTTTCCCTTTTCAAAAAAAAAAATTAGTGGGAGATAAATATTGGCAAGTCTGCCTCCATGCCATTGCTGTGTGTGGCATCTGTCTCTCATTGTGTGCCACCGAAAACACTGTGTAATACTTGGCCAATTTTTTTTTTGGGGGGGTACATTCTCCCTTTTCAAAAAAAAAAATAGTGGGAGATAAATATTGGCAAGTCTGCCTCTGTGCCATTGCTGTGTGTGGCATCTGTCTCTCATTGTGTGGCACCGAAAACACTGTGTAATACTTGGCCATTTTTTTGGGGGGGGTACATTCTCCCTTTTCAAAAAAAAAAATTAGTGGGAGATAAATATTGGCAAGTCTGCCTCCGTGCCATTGCTGTGTGTGGCATCTGTCTCTCATTGTGTGCCACCGAAAACACTGTGTAATACTTGGCCATTATTTTTTTGGGGGGTACATTCTCCCTTTTAAAAAAAAAAAAATTAGTGGGAGATAAATATTGGCAAGTCTGCCTCCGTGTCATTGCTGTGTGTGGCATCTGTCTCTCATTGTGTGCCACCGAAAACACTGTGTAATACTTGGCCAATTTTTTTTTTTGGGTACATTCTCCCTTTTCAAAAAAAAAAAAATAGTGGGAGATAAATATTGGCAAGTCTGCCTCCGTGCCATTGCTGTGTGTGGTATCTGTCTCTCATTGTGTGGCACCGAAAACACTAATACTTGGCCATTTTTTTGGGGGGGTACATTCTCCCTTTTCAAAAAAAAAAATTAGTGGGAGATAAATATTGGCAAGTCTGCCTCTGTGCCATTGCTGTGTGTGGCATCTGTCTCTCATTGTGTGCCACCGAAAACACTGTGTAATACTTGGCCAATCTTTTTTTTTTGGGTACATTCTCCCTTTTCAAAAAAAGAAAATAGTGGGAGATAAATATTGGCAAGTCTGCCTCCGTGCCATTGCTGTGTGTGGCATCTGTCTCTCATTGTGTGCCACCGAAAACACTGTGTAATACTTGGCCATTTTTTTGGGGGGGGGTACCTTTTCCCTTTTCAAAAAAAAAAATTAGTGGGAGATAAATATTGGCAAGTCTGCCTCCATGCCATTGCTGTGTGTGGCATCTGTCTCTCATTGTGTGCCACCGAAAACACTGTGTAATACTTGGCCATTTTTTTTTTTTTTGGGTACATTCTCCCTTTTCAAAAAAAAAAATTAGTGGGAGATAAATATTGGCAAGTCTGCCTCCGTGCCATTGCTGTGTGTGGCATCTGTCTCTCATTGTGTGGCACCGAAAACACTGTGTAATATTTGGCCACTTTTTTTGGGGGGGGTACCTTCTCTCATTTCAAAAAAAAAAAATTAGTGGGAGATAAATATTGGCAAGTCTGCCTCCGTGCTATTGCTGTGTGTGGCATCTGTCTCTCATTGTGTGGCATCGAAAACCACTGTGTAATACTTGGCCATTTTTTTTTTTGCTAAATTCTCTCTTTCCAAAAAAAAAAAATTAGTGGGAGATAAATATTGGCAAGTCTGCCTCTGTGCCATTGCTGTGTGTGGTATCTGTCTCTCATTGTGTGCCACCGAAAACACTGTGTAATACTTGGCCATTTTTTTTTTGGGGGGGTACTTTCTCCCTTTTCAAAAAAAAAAATTAGTGGGAGATAAATATTGGCAAGTCTGCCTCCGTGCCATTGCTGTGTGTGGCATCTGTCTCTCATTGTGTGGCACCGAAAACACTGTGTAATGCTTGGCCATTTTTTTTTTTTGGGTACATTCTCCCTTTTCAAAAAAAAAAAATAGTGGGAGATAAATATTGGCAAGTCTGCCTCCGTGCCATTGCTGTGTGTGGCATCTGTCTCTCATTGTGTGGCACCGAAAACACTGTGTAATACTTGGCCATTTTTTTTGGGGGGGTACCTTCTCTCATTTCAAAAAAAAAAAATTAGTGGGAGATAAATATTGGCAAGTCTGCCTCCGTGCTATTGCTGTGTGTGGCATCTGTCTCTCATTGTGTGGCACCGAAAACCACTGTGTAATACTTGGCCATTTTTTTTTTGCTAAATTCTCTCTTTCCAAAAAAAAAAAATTAGTGGGAGATAAATATTGGCAAGTCTGCCTCCGTGCCATTGATGTGTGTGGCATCTGTCTCTCATTGTGTGCCACCGAAAACACTGTGTAATACTTGGCCAATTTTTTTTTTTTTTTGCTAAATTCTCCCTTTCCAAAAAAAAATTAGTGGGAGATAAATATTGGCAAGTCTGCCTCCGTGCCATTGCTGTGTGTGGCATCTGTCTCTCATTGTGTGGCACCAAAAACACTGTGTAATACTTGGCCATTTTTTTTTTTTGGGGTACATTCTCCCTTTTCAAAAAAAAAATTAGAGGGAGATAAATATTGGCAAGTCTGCCTCCGTGCCATTGCTGTGTGTGGCATCTGTCTCTCATTGTGTGCCACCGAAAACACTGTGTAATACTTGGCCATTTTATTTTTTTTTTGGGTACATTCTCCCTTTTAAAAAAAAAAAATTAGTGGGAGATAAATATTGGCAAATCTGCCTCCGTGCCATTGCTGTGTGTGGCATCTGTCTCTCATTGTGTGGCACCGAAAACACTGTGTAATACTTGGCCATTTTTTTTTATTTTGGGTACATTCTCCCTTTTCAAAAAAAAAAAATTAGTGGGAGATAAATATTGGCAAGTCTGCCTCCGTGCCATTGCTGTGTGTGGCATCTGTCTCTCATTGTGTGGCACCAAAAACACTGTGTAATACTTGGCCATTTTTTTTTTGGGGGTACATTCTCCCTTTTCAAAAAAAAAATTAGTGGGAGATAAATATTGGCAAGTCTGCCTCCGTGCCATTGCTGTGTGTGGCATCTGTCTCTCATTGTGTGGCACCAAAAACACTGTGTAATACTTGTCCATTTTTTTTTTTGGGTACATTCTCCCTTTTCAAAAAAAAAATTAGTGGGAGATAAATATTGGCAAGTCTGCCTCCATGGCATTGCTGTGTGTGGCATCTGTCTCTCATTGTGTGGCACCGAAAACACTGTGTAATACTTGGCCATTTTTTTGGGGGGGTACATTCTCCCTTTTCAAAAAAAAAAAATTAGTGGGAGATAAATATTGGCAAGTCTGCCTCCGTGCCATTGCTGTGTGTGGCATCTGTCTCTCATTGTGTGCCACCGAAAACACTGTGTAATACTTGGCCAATTTTTTTTTTTGGGTACATTCTCCCTTTTCAAAAAAAAAAAAATAGTGGGAGATAAATATTGGCAAGTCTGCCTCCGTGCCATTGCTGTGTGTGGTATCTGTCTCTCATTGTGTGGCACCGAAAACACTAATACTTGGCCATTTTTTGGGGGGGGTACATTCTCCCTTTTCAAAAAAAAAAATTAGTGGGAGATAAATATTGGCAAGTCTGCCTCCGTGCCATTGCTGTGTGTGGCATCTGTCTCTCATTGTGTGCCACCGAAAACACTGTGTAATACTTGGCCATTTTTTTGGGGGGGGTACCTTTTCCCTTTTAAAAAAAAAAAATTAGTGGGAGATAAATATTGGCAAGTCTGCCTCCATGCCATTGCTGTGTGGCATCTGTCTCTCATTGTGTGCCACCGAAAACACTGTGTAATACTTGGCCAATTTTTTTTTTGGGGGGGTACATTCTCCCTTTTCAAAAAAAAAAAATAGTGGGAGATAAATATTGGCAAGTCTGCCTCTGTGCCATTGCTGTGTGTGGCATCTGTCTCTCATTGTGTGGCACCGAAAACACTGTGTAATACTTGGCCATTTTTTTGGGGGGGGTACATTCTCCCTTTTCAAAAAAAAAAATTAGTGGGAGATAAATATTGGCAAGTCTGCCTCCGTGCCATTGCTGTGTGTGGCATCTGTCTCTCATTGTGTGCCACCGAAAACACTGTGTAATACTTGGCCATTATTTTTTTGGGGGGTACATTCTCCCTTTTAAAAAAAAAAAAATTAGTGGGAGATAAATATTGGCAAGTCTGCCTCCGTGTCATTGCTGTGTGTGGCATCTGTCTCTCATTGTGTGCCACCGAAAACACTGTGTAATACTTGGCCAATTTTTTTTTTTGGGTACATTCTCCCTTTTCAAAAAAAAAAAAATAGTGGGAGATAAATATTGGCAAGTCTGCCTCCGTTCCATTGCTGTGTGTGGTATCTGTCTCTCATTGTGTGGCACCGAAAACACTAATACTTGGCCATTTTTTTGGGGGGGTACATTCTCCCTTTTCAAAAAAAAAAATTAGTGGGAGATAAATATTGGCAAGTCTGCCTCTGTGCCATTGCTGTGTGTGGCATCTGTCTCTCATTGTGTGCCACCGAAAACACTGTGTAATACTTGGCCAATCTTTTTTTTTTGGGTACATTCTCCCTTTTCAAAAAAAGAAAATAGTGGGAGATAAATATTGGCAAGTCTGCCTCCGTGCCATTGCTGTGTGTGGCATCTGTCTCTCATTGTGTGCCACTGAAAACACTGTGTAATACTTGGCCATTTTTTTTGGGGGGGGTACCTTTTCCCTTTTCAAAAAAAAAAATTAGTGGGAGATAAATATTGGCAAGTCTGCCTCCATGCCATTGCTGTGTGTGGCATCTGTCTCTCATTGTGTGCCACCGAAAACACTGTGTAATACTTGGCCAATTTTTTTTTTGGGGGGGTACATTCTCCCTTTTCAAAAAAAAAAAATAGTGGGAGATAAATATTGGCAAGTCTGCCTCTGTGCCATTGCTGTGTGTGGCATCTGTCTCTCATTGTGTGGCACCGAAAACACTGTGTAATACTTGGCCATTTTTTGGGGGGGGTACATTCTCCCTTTTCAAAAAAAAAAATTAGTGGGAGATAAATATTGGCAAGTCTGCCTCCGTGCCATTGCTGTGTGTGGCATCTGTCTCTCATTGTGTGCCACCGAAAACACTGTGTAATACTTGGCCATTATTTTTTTGGGGGGTACATTCTCCCTTTTAAAAAAAAAAAATTAGTGGGAGATAAATATTGGCAAGTCTGCCTCCGTGTCATTGCTGTGTGTGGCATCTGTCTCTCATTGTGTGCCACCGAAAACACTGTGTAATACTTGGCCAATTTTTTTTTTTTTTTTTTGGGTACATTCTCCCTTTTAAAAAAAAAAAAATAGTGGGAGATAAATATTTGCAAGTCTGCCTCTGTGCCATTGCTGTGTGTGGCATCTGTCTCTCATTGTGTGGCACCGAAAACCACTGTGTAATACTTGGCCATTTATTTTTTTTGCTAAATTCTCCCTTTCCAAAAAAAAAAATTAGTTGGAGATAAATATTGGCAAGTCTGCCTCCGTGCCATTGCTGTGTGTGGCATCTGTCTCTCATTGTGTGGCACCGAAAACACTGTGTAATACTTGGCCATTTTTTTTTGGGGGGGGGGTACATTCTCCCTTTTCAAAAAAAAAATTAGTGGGAGATAAATATTGGCAAGTCTGCCTCCGTGCCATTGCTGTGTGTGGCATCTGTCTCTCATTGTGTGCCACCGAAAACACTGTGTAATACTTGGCCACATTTTTGGGGGGGGGTACCTTCTCCCTTTTCAAAAAAAAAAAATTAGTGGGAGATAAATATTGGCAAGTCTGCCTCCATGCCATTGCTGTGTGTGGCATCTGTCTCTCATTGTGTGCCACCGAAAACACTGTGTAATACTTGGCCAATTTTTTTTTGGGGGGGGTACATTCTCCCTTTTCAAAAAAAAAAAAATAGTGGGAGATAAATATTGGCAAGTCTGCCTCCGTGCCATTGCTGTGTGTGGCATCTGTCTGTCATTGTGTGGCACCGAAAACACTGTGTAATACTTGGCCATTTTTTTTTTTGGGGGTACATTCTCCCTTTTCAAAAAAAAAAATTAGTGGGAGATAAATATTGGCAAGTCTGCCTCCGTGCCATTGCTGTGTGTGGCATCTGTCTCTCATTGTGTGCCACCGAAAACACTGTGTAATACTTGGCCAATTTTTTTTTTTTTGGGTACATTCTCCCTTTTCAAAAAAAAAAATTAGTGGGAGATAAATATTGGCAAGTCTGCCTCCGTGCCATTGCTGTGTGTGGCATCTGTCTCTCATTGTGTGGCACCGAAAACACTGTGTAATACTTGGCCAATTTTTTTTTTGGGTACATTCTCCCTTTTCAAAAAAAAAAATTAGTGGGAGATAAATATTGGCAAGTCTGCCTCCGTGCCATTGCTGTGTGTGGCATCTGTCTCTCATTGTGTGCCACCGAAAACACTGTGTAATACTTGGCCATTTTTTTTTTTTGGGGTACATTCTCACTTTTCAAAAAAAAAAATTAGTGGGAGATAAATATTGGCAAGTCTGCCTCCGTGCCATTGCTGTGTGTGGCATCTGTCTCTCATTGTGTGCCACCGAAAACACTGTGTAATACTTGGCCATTTTTTTTTTTTGGGGTACATTCTCACTTTTCAAAAAAAAAAATTAGTGGGAGATAAATATTGGCAAGTCTGCCTCCGTGCCATTGCTGTGTGTGGCATCTGTCTCTCATTGTGTGGCACCGAAAACACTGTGTAATACTTGGCCATTTTTTTTTGTTTTGGTTACATTCTCCCTTTTCAAAAAAAAAATTAGTGGGAGATAAATATTGGCAAGTCTGCCTCCGTGCCATTGCTGTGTGTGGCATCTGTCTCTCATTGTGTGCCACCGAAAACACTGTGTAATACTTGGCCATTATTTTTTGGGGGGGTACATTCTCCCTTTTCAAAAAAAAAATTAGTGGGAGATAAATATTGGCAAGTCTGCCTCCGTGCCATTGCTGTGTGTGGCATCTGTCTCTCATTGTGTGCCACCGAAAACACTGTGTAATACTTGGCCATTTTTTTTTGGGGGGGTACCTTCTCCCTTTTCAAAAAAAAAAATTAGTGGGAGATAAATATTGGCAAGTCTGCCTCCGTGCCATTGCTGTGTGTGGCATCTGTCTCTTATTGTGTGCCACCGAAAACACTGTGTAATACTTGGCCATTATTTTTTTTGGGGGTACATTCTCCCTTTTCAAAAAAAAAATTAGTGGGAGATAAATATTGGCAAATCTGCCTCCGTGCCATTGCTGTGTGTGGCATCTGTCTCTCATTGTGTGCCACCGAAAACACTGTGTAACACTTGACCTTTTTTTTTTTTGGGGGTACATTCTCACTTTTCAAAAAAAAAAATTAGTGGGAGATAAATATTGGCAAGTCTGCCTCCATGCCATTGCTGTGTGTGGCATCTGTCTCTCATTGTGTGGCACCGAAAACACTGTGTAATACTTGGCCATTTTTTTGGGGGGGGTACATTCTCCCTTTTCAAAAAAAAAAAATTAGTGGGAGATAAATATTGGCAAGTCTGCCTCCGTGCCATTGCTGTGTGTGGCATCTGTCTCTCATTGTGTGGCACCGAAAACACTGTGTAATACTTGGCCATTTTTTTTGGGGGGGGGTACCTTCTCTCATTTCAAAAAAAAAAAAATAGTGGGAGATAAATATTGGCAAGTCTGCCTCCGTGCCATTGCTGTGTGTGGCATCTGTCTCTCATTGTGTGGCACCGAAAACACTGTGTAATACTTGGCCATTTTTTGGGGGGGGTACATTCTCCCTTTTCAAAAAAAAAAAATAGTGGGAGATAAATATTGGCAAGTCTGCCTCCGTGCCATTGCTGTGTGTGGCATCTGTCTCTCATTGTGTGCCACCGAAAACACTGTGTAATACTTGGCCTTTTTTTTTTTTTTTGGGGTACATTCTCACTTTTCAAAAAAAAAAATTAGTGGGAGATAAATATTGGCAAGTCTGCCTCCGTGCCATTGCTGTGTGTGGCATCTGTCTCTCATTGTGTGCCACCGAAAACACTGTGTAATACTTGGCCAATTTTTTTTGGGGGGGTACATTCTCCCTTTTCAAAAAAAAAAAAAATAGTGGGAGATAAATATTGGCAAGTCTGCCTCCGTGCCATTGCTGTGTGTGGCATCTGTCTCTCATTGTGTGGCACCGAAAACACTGTGTAATACTTGGCCATTTTTTTTGGGGGGGTACCTTCTCTCATTTAAAAAAAAAAAAATTAGTGGGAGATAAATATTGGCAAGTCTGCCTCCGTGCTATTGCTGTGTGTGGCATCTGTCTCTCATTGTGTGGCACCGAAAACCACTGTGTAATACTTGGCCATTTTTTTTTTTGCTAAATTCTCTCTTTCCAAAAAAAAAAAATTAGTGGGAGATAAATATTGGCAAGTCTGCCTCCGTGCCATTGCTGTGTGTGGCATCTGTCTCTCATTGTGTGGCACCGAAAACCACTGTGTAATACTTGGCCATTTTTTTTTTTTTGCTAAATTCTCCCTTTCCAAAAAAAAATTAGTGGGAGATAAATATTGGCAAGTCTGCCTCCGTGCCATTGCTGTGTGTGGCATCTGTCTCTCATTGTGTGGCACCAAAAACACTGTGTAATACTTGGCCATTTTTTTTGGGGGGGTACATTCTCCCTTTTCAAAAAAAAAATAGTGGGAGATAAATATTGGCAAGTCTGCCTCCGTGTCATTGCTGTGTGTGGCATCTGTCTCTCATTGTGTGGCACCGAAAACCACTGTGTAATACTTGGCCATTTTTTTTTTTTTGCTAAATTCTCCCTTTCCAAAAAAAAATTAGTGGGAGATAAATATTGGCAAGTCTGCCTCCGTGCCATTGCTGTGTGTGGCATCTGTCTCTCATTGTGTGGCACCAAAAACACTGTGTAATACTTGGCCATTTTTTTTGGGGGGGTACATTCTCCCTTTTCAAAAAAAAAATTAGTGGGAGATAAATATTGGCAAGTCTGCCTCCGTGCCATTGCTGTGTGTGGCATCTGTCTCTCATTGTGTGCCACCGAAAACACTGTGTAATACTTGGCCATTTTTTTTTTTTTTGGGTACATTCTCCCTTTTCAAAAAAAAAAATTAGTGGGAGATAAATATTGGCAAGTCTGCCTCCGTGCCATTACTGTGTGTGGCATCTGTCTCTCATTGTGTGGCACCGAAAACACTGTGTAATACTTGGCCATTTTTTTTTTTTGGGTACATTCTCCCTTTTCAAAAAAAAAAATTAGTGGGAGATAAATATTGGCAAGTCTGCCTCCGTGCCATTGCTGTGTGTGCAATCTGTCTCTCATTGTGTGGCACCGAAAACACTGTGTAATACTTGGCCATTTTTTTGGGGGGGGTACATTCTCTCATTTCAAAAAAAAAAAAATTAGTGGGAGATAAATATTGGCAAGTCTGCCTCCGTGCTATTGCTGTGTGTGGCATCTGTCTCTCATTGTGTGGCACCGAAAACCACTGTGTAATACTTGGCCATTTTTTTTTTGCTAAATTCTCTCTTTCCCAAAAAAAAAAATTAGTGGGAGATAAATATTGGCAAGTCTGCCTCCGTGCCATTGCTGTGTGTGGCATCTGTCTCTCATTGTGTGCCACCGAAAACACTGTGTAATACTGGGCCAATTTTTTTTTTTTTGGGTACATTCTCCCTTTTCAAAAAAAAAATAGTGGGAGATAAATATTGGCAAGTCTGCCTCCGTGTCATTGCTGTGTGTGGCATCTGTCTCTCATTGTGTGGCACCGAAAACCACTGTGTAATACTTGGCCATTTTTTTTTTTTTGCTAAATTCTCCCTTTCCAAAAAAAAATTAGTGGGAGATAAATATTGGCAAGTCTGCCTCCGTGCCATTGCTGTGTGTGGCATCTGTCTCTCATTGTGTGGCACCAAAAACACTGTGTAATACTTGGCCATTTTTTTGGGGGGGGTACATTCTCCCTTTTCAAAAAAAAAATTAGTGGGAGATAAATATTGGCAAGTCTGCCTCCGTGGCATTGCTGTGTGTGGCATCTGTCTCTCATTGTGTGGCACCGAAAACACTGTGTAATACTTGGCCATTTTTTGGGGGGGGTACATTCTCCCTTTTCAAAAAAAAAAAATTAGTGGGAGATAAATATTGGCAAGTCTGCCTCCGTGCCATTGCTGTGTGTGGCATCTGTCTCTCATTGTGTGCCACCGAAAACACTGTGTAATACTTGGCCAATTTTTTTTTTTGGGGTACATTCTCCCTTTTCAAAAAAAAAAAATAGTGGGAGATAAATATTGGCAAGTCTGCCTCCGTGCCATTGCTGTGTGTGGCATCTGTCTCTCATTGTGTGGCACCGAAAACACAAATACTTGGCCATTTTTTTTTGGGGGGGTACATTCTCCCTTTTCAAAAAAAAAAATTAGTGGGAGATAAATATTGGCAAGTCTGCCTCTGTGCCATTGCTGTGTGTGGCATCTGTCTCTCATTGTGTGCCACCGAAAACACTGTGTAATACTTGGCCAATTTTTTTTTTTTTGGGTACATTCTCCCTTTTCAAAAAAAAAATAGTGGGAGATAAATATTGGCAAGTCTGCCTCCGTGTCATTGCTGTGTGTGGCATCTGTCTCTCATTGTGTGGCACCGAAAACCACTGTGTAATACTTGGCCATTTTTTTTTTTTTGCTAAATTCTCCCTTTCCAAAAAAAAATTAGTGGGAGATAAATATTGGCAAGTCTGCCTCCGTGCCATTGCTGTGTGTGGCATCTGTCTCTCATTGTGTGGCACCAAAAACACTGTGTAATACTTGGCCATTTTTTTGGGGGGGGTACATTCTCCCTTTTCAAAAAAAAAATTAGTGGGAGATAAATATTGGCAAGTCTGCCTCCGTGCCATTGCTGTGTGTGGCATCTGTCTCTCATTGTGTGCCACCGAAAACACTGTGTAATACTTGGCCATTTTTTTTTTTTTGGGTACATTCTCCCTTTTCAAAAAAAAAAATTAGTGGGAGATAAATATTGGCAAGTCTGCCTCCGTGCCATTGCTGTGTGTGGCATCTGTCTCTCATTGTGTGGCACCGAAAACACTGTGTAATACTTGGCCATTTTTTTTTTTGGGGTACATTCTCCCTTTTCAAAAAAAAAAATTAGTGGGAGATAAATATTGGCAAGTCTGCCTCCGTGCCATTGCTGTGTGTGGCATCTGTCTCTCATTGTGTGGCACCGAAAACACTGTGTAATACTTGGCCATTTTTTTTTTTTGGGTACATTCTCCCTTTTCAAAAAAAAAAATTAGTGGGAGATAAATATTGGCAAGTCTGCCTCCGTGCCATTGCTGTGTGTGCCATCTGTCTCTCATTGTGTGGCACCGAAAACACTGTGTAATACTTGGCCATTTTTTTGGGGGGTACCTTCTCTCATTTCAAAAAAAAAAAAATTAGTGGGAGATAAATATTGGCAAGTCTGCCTCCGTGCTATTGCTGTGTGTGGCATCTGTCTCTCATTGTGTGGCACCAAAGAACACTGTGTAATACTTGGCCATTTTTTTTTTGCTAAATTCTCTCTTTCCAAAAAAAAAAAATTAGTGGGAGATAAATATTGGCAAGTCTGCCTCCGTGCCATTGCTGTGTGTGGCATCTGTCTCTCATTGTGTGCCACCGAAAACACTGTGTAATACTTGGCCTTTTTTTTTTTTTTTGGGGTACATTCTCACTTTTCAAAAAAAAAAATTAGTGGGAGATAAATATTGGCAAGTCTGCCTCCGTGCCATTGCTGTGTGTGGCATCTGTCTCTCATTGTGTGGCACCGAAAACACTGTGTAATACTTGGCCATTTTTTTGGGGGGGGTACATTCTCCCTTTTCAAAAAAAAAAATTAGTGGGAGATAAATATTGGCAAGTCTGCCTCTGTGCCATTGCTGTGTGTGGCATCTGTCTCTCATTGTGTGGCACCGAAAACACTGTGTAATACTTGGCCATTTTTTTGGGGGGGGGTACCTTCTCCCTTTTCAAAAAAAAAAATTAGTGGGAGATAAATATTGGCAAGTCTGCCTCCGTGCCATTGCTGTGTGTGGCATCTGTCTCTCATTGTGTGCCACCGAAAACACTGTGTAATACTTGGCCTTTTTTTTTTTTTTTGGGGTACATTCTCACTTTTCAAAAAAAAAAATTAGTGGGAGATAAATATTGGCAAGTCTGCCTCCGTGCCATTGCTGTGTGTGGCATCTGTCTCTCATTGTGTGGCACCGAAAACACTGTGTAATACTTGGCCATTTTTTTGGGGGGGGGTACCTTCTCCCTTTTCAAAAAAAAAAATTAGTGGGAGATAAATATTGGCAAGTCTGCCTCCGTGCCATTGCTGTGTGTGGCATCTGTCTCTCATTGTGTGCCACCGAAAACACTGTGTAATACTTGGCCTTTTTTTTTTTTTTGGGGTACATTCTCACTTTTCAAAAAAAAAAATTAGTGGGAGATAAATATTGGCAAGTCTGCCTCCGTGCCATTGCTGTGTGTGGCATCTGTCTCTCATTGTGTGGCACCGAAAACACTGTGTAATACTTGGCCATTTTTTTTTTTGGGGTACATTCTCCTTTTTCAAAAAAAAAAATTAGTGGGAGATAAATATTGGCAAGTCTGCCTCCGTGCCATTGCTGTGTGTGGCATCTGTCTCTCATTGTGTGGCACCAAAAACACTGTGTAATACTTGGCCATTTTTTGGGGGGGGGTACCTTCTCTCATTTCAAAAAAAAAAAATTAGTGGGAGATAAATATTGGCAAGTCTGCCTCCGTGCTATTGCTGTGTGTGGCATCTGTCTCTCATTGTGTAGCATCGAAAACCACTGTGTAATACTTGGCCATTTTTTTTTTGCTAAATTCTCTCTTTCCAAAAAAAAAAAATTAGTGGGAGATAAATATTGGCAAGTCTGCCTCCGTGCCATTGCTGTGTGTGGCATCTGTCTCTCATTGTGTGGCACCAAAAACACTGTGTAATACTTGGCCATTTTTTTTTTGGGGTACATTCTCCCTTTTCAAAAAAAAAATTAGTGGGAGATAAATATTGGCAAGTCTGCCTCCGTGCCATTGCTGTGTGTGGCATCTGTCTCTCATTGTGTGCCACCGAAAACACTGTGTAATACTTGGCCATTTTTTTTTTTTTGGGTACATTCTCCCTTTTCAAAAAAAAAAATTAGTGGGAGATAAATATTGGCAAGTCTGCCTCCGTGCCATTGGTGTGTGTGGCATCTGTCTCTCATTGTGTGGCACCGAAAACACTGTGTAATACTTGGCCATTTTTTTTTTTTTGGGTACATTCTCCCTTTTCAAAAAAAAAAAATTAGTGGGAGATAAATATTGGCAAGTCTGCCTCCGTGCCATTGCTGTGTGTGCCATCTGTCTCTCATTGTGTGCCACCGAAAACACTGTGTAATACTTGGCCATTTTTTTGGGGGGGGTACCTTCTCTCATTTAAAAAAAAAAAAAATTAGTGGGAGATAAATATTGGCAAGTCTGCCTCCGTGCTATTGCTGTGTGTGGCATCTGTCTCTCATTGTGTGGCACCGAAAACCACTGTGTAATACTTGGCCATTTTTTTTTTGCTAAATTCTCTCTTTCCAAAAAAAAAAAATTAGTGGGAGATAAATATTGGCAAGTCTGCCTCCGTGCCATTGCTGTGTGTGGCATCTGTCTCTCATTGTGTGCCACCGAAAACACTGTGTAATACTTGGACATTTTTTTGGGGGGGGTACCTTCTCCCTTTTCAAAAAAAAAAATTAGTGGGAGATAAATATTGGCAAGTCTGCCTCCGTGCCATTGCTGTGTGTGGCATCTGTCTCTCATTGTGTGCCACCGAAAACACTGTGTAATACTTGGCCTTTTTTTTTTGGGGGGGGTACATTCTCACTTTTCAAAAAAAAAAATTAGTGGGAGATAAATATTGGCAAGTCTGCCTCCGTGCCATTGCTGTGTGTGGCATCTGTCTCTCATTGTGTGGCACCGAAAACACTGTGTAATACTTGGCCATTTTTTGGGGGGGGGTACCTTCTCTCATTTCAAAAAAAAAAAATTAGTGGGAGATAAATATTGGCAAGTCTGCCTCCGTGCTATTGCTGTGTGTGGCATCTGTCTCTCATTGTGTGGCATCAAAAACCACTGTGTAATACTTGGCCATTTTTTTTTTGCTAAATTCTCTCTTTCCAAAAAAAAAAAATTAGTGGGAGATAAATATTGGCAAGTCTGCCTCCGTGCCATTGCTGTGTGTGGCATCTGTCTCTCATTGTGTGCCACCGAAAACCACTGTGTAATACTTGGCCATTTTTTTTTTGCTAAATTCTCTCTTTCCAAAAAAAAAAAATTAGTGGGAGATAAATATTGGCAAGTCTGCCTCCGTGCCATTGCTGTGTGTGGCATCTGTCTCTCATTGTGTGCCACCGAAAACACTGTGTAATACTTGGCCAATTTTTTTGGGGGGGGTACATTCTCCCTTTTCAAAAAAAAAAAAAATAGTGGGAGATAAATATTGGCAAGTCTGCCTCCGTGCCATTGCTGTGTGTGGCATCTGTCTCTCATTGTGTGCCACCGAAAACACTGTGTAATACTTGGCCATTTTTTTTTGGGGGGGTACATTCTCCCTTTTCAAAAAAAAAATTAGTGGGAGATAAATATTGGCAAGTCTGCCTCCGTGCCATTGCTGTGTGTGGCATCTGTCTCTCATTGTGTGGCACCGAAAACACTGTGTAATACTTGGCCATTTTTTTGGGGGGGTACATTCTCCCTTTTCAAAAAAAAAAAATAGTGGGAGATAAATATTGGCAAGTCTGCCTCCGTGCCATTGCTGTGTGTGGCATCTGTCTCTCATTGTGTGCCACCGAAAACACTGTGTAATACTTGGCCTTTTTTTTTTTTTTTTGGGGTACATTCTCACTTTTCAAAAAAAAAAATTAGTGGGAGATAAATATTGGCAAGTCTGCCTCCGTGCCATTGCTGTGTGTGGCATCTGTCTCTCATTGTGTGGCACCGAAAACACTGTGTAATACTTGGCCATTTTTTTTTTTTGGGGTACATTCTCCCTTTTCAAAAAAAAAAATTAGTGGGAGATAAATATTGGCAAGTCTGCCTCCGTGCCATTGCTGTGTGTGGCATCTGTCTCTCATTGTGTGGCACCGAAAATACTGTGTAATACTTGGCCATTTTTTTTTGGGGGGGTACCTTCTCTCATTTCAAAAATAAAAAATTAGTGGGAAATAAATATTGGCAAGTCTGCCTCCGTGCTATTGCTGTGTGTGGCATCTGTCTCTCATTGTGTGGCATCGAAAACCACTGTGTAATACTTGGCCATTTTTTTTTTTGCTAAATTCTCTCTTTCCAAAAAAAAAAATTAGTGGGAGATAAATATTGGCAAGTCTGCCTCCGTGCCATTGCTGTGTGTGGCATCTGTCTCTCATTGTGTGCCACCGAAAACACTGTGTAATACTTGGCCAATTTTTTTTTGGGGGGTACATTCTCCCTTTTCAAAAAAAAAAAAAATAGTGGGAGATAAATATTGGCAAGTCTGCCTCCGTGCCATTGCTGTGTGTGGCATCTGCCTCTCATTGTGTGCCACCGAAAACACTGTGTAATACTTGGCCATTTTTTTTTTTTTTGGGTACATTCTCCCTTTTCAAAAAAAAAAATTAGTGGGAGATAAATATTGGCAAGTCTGCCTCCGTGCCATTGCTGTGTGTGGCATCTGTCTCTCATTGTGTGGCACCGAAAACACTGTGTAATACTTGGCCATTTTTTTGGGGGGGGTACCTTCTCTCATTTAAAAAAAAAAAAATTAGTGGGAGATAAATATTGGCAAGTCTGCCTCCGTGCTATTGCTGTGTGTGGCATCTGTCTCTCATTGTGTGGCACCGAAAACCACTGTGTAATACTTGGCCATTTTTTTTTTGCTAAATTCTCTCTTTCCAAAAAAAAAAAATTAGTGGGAGATAAATATTGGCAAGTCTGCCTCCGTGCCATTGCTGTGTGTGGCATCTGTCTCTCATTGTGTGCCACCGAAAACACTGTGTAATACTTGGCCAATTTTTTTTTTTTTGGGTACATTCTCCCTTTTAAAAAAAAAAATAGTGGGAGATAAATATTGGCAAGTCTGCCTCCGTGTCATTGCTGTGTGTGGCATCTGTCTCTCATTGTGTGGCACCGAAAACCACTGTGTAATACTTGGCCATTTTTTTTTTTTTGCTAAATTCTCCCTTTCCAAAAAAAAATTAGTGGGAGATAAATATTGGCAAGTCTGCCTCCGTGCCATTGCTGTGTGTGGCATCTGTCTCTCATTGTGTGGCACCAAAAACACTGTGTAATACTTGGCCATTTTTTTGGGGGGGGTACATTCTCCCTTTTCAAAAAAAAAATTAGTGGGAGATAAATATTGGCAAGTCTGCCTCCGTGCCATTGCTGTGTGTGGCATCTGTCTCTCATTGTGTGCCACCGAAAACACTGTGTAATACTTGGCCATTTTTTTTTTTTGGGTACATTCTCCCTTTTCAAAAAAAAAAATTAGTGGGAGATAAATATTGGCAAGTCTGCCTCCGTGCCATTGCTGTGTGTGCCATCTGTCTCTCATTGTGTGGCACCGAAAACACTGTGTAATACTTGGCCAATTTTTTTTTTTGGGTACATTCTCCCTTTTCAAAAAAAAAAAAATAGTGGGAGATAAATATTGGCAAGTCTGCCTCCGTGCCATTGCTGTGTGTGGTATCTGTCTCTCATTGTGTGGCACCGAAAACACTAATACTTGGCCATTTTTTGGGGGGGGTACATTCTCCCTTTTCAAAAAAAAAAATTAGTGGGAGATAAATATTGGCAAGTCTGCCTCTATGCCATTGCTGTGTGTGGCATCTGTCTCTCATTGTGTGCCACCGAAAACACTGTGTAATACTTGGCCAATCTTTTTTTTTTGGGTACATTCTCCCTTTTCAAAAAAAGAAAATAGTGGGAGATAAATATTGGCAAGTCTGCCTCCGTGCCATTGCTGTGTGTGGCATCTGTCTCTCATTGTGTGCCACCGAAAACACTGTGTAATACTTGGCCATTTTTTTTGGGGGGGGTACCTTTTCCCTTTTCAAAAAAAAAAATTAGTGGGAGATAAATATTGGCAAGTCTGCCTCCATGCCATTGCTGTGTGTGGCATCTGTCTCTCATTGTGTGCCACCGAAAACACTGTGTAATACTTGGCCAATTTTTTTTTGGGGGGGGTACATTCTCCCTTTTCAAAAAAAAAAATAGTGGGAGATAAATATTGGCAAGTCTGCCTCTGTGCCATTGCTGTGTGTGGCATCTGTCTCTCATTGTGTGGCACCGAAAACACTGTGTAATACTTGGCCATTTTTTTGGGGGGGGTACATTCTCCCTTTTCAAAAAAAAAAATTAGTGGGAGATAAATATTGGCAAGTCTGCCTCCGTGCCATTGCTGTGTGTGGCATCTGTCTCTCATTGTGTGCCACCGAAAACACTGTGTAATACTTGGCCATTATTTTTTTGGGGGGTACATTCTCCCTTTTAAAAAAAAAAAAATTAGTGGGAGATAAATATTGGCAAGTCTGCCTCCGTGTCATTGCTGTGTGTGGCATCTGTCTCTCATTGTGTGCCACCGAAAACACTGTGTAATACTTGGCCAATTTTTTTTTTTGGGTACATTCTCCCTTTTCAAAAAAAAAAAAATAGTGGGAGATAAATATTGGCAAGTCTGCCTCCGTGCCATTGCTGTGTGTGGTATCTGTCTCTCATTGTGTGGCACCGAAAACACTAATACTTGGCCATTTTTTTGGGGGGGTACATTCTCCCTTTTCAAAAAAAAAAATTAGTGGGAGATAAATATTGGCAAGTCTGCCTCTGTGCCATTGCTGTGTGTGGCATCTGTCTCTCATTGTGTGCCACCGAAAACACTGTGTAATACTTGGCCAATCTTTTTTTTTTGGGTACATTCTCCCTTTTCAAAAAAAGAAAATAGTGGGAGATAAATATTGGCAAGTCTGCCTCCGTGCCATTGCTGTGTGTGGCATCTGTCTCTCATTGTGTGCCACCGAAAACACTGTGTAATACTTGGCCATTTTTTTTGGGGGGGGTACCTTTTCCCTTTTCAAAAAAAAAAATTAGTGGGAGATAAATATTGGCAAGTCTGCCTCCATGCCATTGCTGTGTGTGGCATCTGTCTCTCATTGTGTGCCACCGAAAACACTGTGTAATACTTGGCCAATTTTTTTTTTGGGGGGGTACATTCTCCCTTTTCAAAAAAAAAAAATAGTGGGAGATAAATATTGGCAAGTCTGCCTCTGTGCCATTGCTGTGTGTGGCATCTGTCTCTCATTGTGTGGCACCGAAAACACTGTGTAATACTTGGCCATTTTTTTGGGGGGGGTACATTCTCCCTTTTCAAAAAAAAAAATTAGTGGGAGATAAATATTGGCAAGTCTGCCTCCGTGCCATTGCTGTGTGTGGCATCTGTCTCTCATTGTGTGCCACCGAAAACACTGTGTAATACTTGGCCATTATTTTTTTGGGGGGTACATTCTCCCTTTTAAAAAAAAAAAAATTAGTGGGAGATAAATATTGGCAAGTCTGCCTCCGTGTCATTGCTGTGTGTGGCATCTGTCTCTCATTGTGTGCCACCGAAAACACTGTGTAATACTTGGCCAATTTTTTTTTTGGGGGGGTACATTCTCCCTTTTCAAAAAAAAAAAATAGTGGGAGATAAATATTGGCAAGTCTGCCTCTGTGCCATTGCTGTGTGTGGCATCTGTCTCTCATTGTGTGGCACCGAAAACACTGTGTAATACTTGGCCATTTTTTTGGGGGGGGTACATTCTCCCTTTCCAAAAAAAAAAATTAGTTGGAGATAAATATTGGCAAGTCTGCCTCCGTGCCATTGCTGTGTGTGGCATCTGTCTCTCATTTGTGGCACCGAAAACACTGTGTAATACTTGGCCAATTTTTTTTTTTGGGTACATTCTCCCTTTTCAAAAAAAAAAATTAGTGGGAGATAAATATTGGCAAGTCTGCCTCCGTGCCATTGCTGTGTGTGGCATCTGTCTCTCATTGTGTGCCACCGAAAACACTGTGTAATACTTGGCCATTTTTTTTTTTTGGGGTACATTCTCACTTTTCAAAAAAAAAAATTAGTGGGAGATAAATATTGGCAAGTTTGCCTCCGTGCCATTGCTGTGTGTGGCATCTGTCTCTCATTGTGTGGCACCGAAAACACTGTGTAATACTTGGCCATTTTTTTTTTTTTTGGTTACATTCTCCCTTTTCAAAAAAAAAATTAGTGGGAGATAAATATTGGCAAGTCTGCCTCCGTGCCATTGCTGTGTGTGGCATCTGTCTCTCATTGTGTGCCACCGAAAACACTGTGTAATACTTGGCCATTATTTTTTGGGGGGGTACATTCTCCCTTTTCAAAAAAAAAATTAGTGGGAGATAAATATTGGCAAGTCTGCCTCCGTGCCATTGCTGTGTGTGGCATCTGTCTCTCATTGTGTGCCACCGAAAACACTGTGTAATACTTGGCCATTTTTTTGGGGGGGGGTACCTTCTCCCTTTTCAAAAAAAAAAATTAGTGGGAGATAAATATTGGCAAGTCTGCCTCCGTGCCATTGCTGTGTGTGGCATCTGTCTCTTATTGTGTGCCACCGAAAACACTGTGTAATACTTGGCCATTATTTTTTTGGGGGGTACATTCTCCCTTTTCAAAAAAAAAATTAGTGGGAGATAAATATTGGCAAATCTGCCTCCGTGCCATTGCTGTGTGTGGCATCTGTCTCTCATTGTGTGGCACCGAAAACACTGTGTAATACTTGGCCATTTTTTTTGGGGGGGGTACCTTCTCTCATTTCAAAAAAAAAAATTAGTGGGAGATAAATATCGGCAAGTCTGCCTCCGTGCTATTGCTGTGTGTGGCATCTGTCTCTCATTGTGTGGCATCGAAAACCACTGTGTAATACTTGGCCATTTTTTTTTTGCTAAATTCTCTCTTTCCAAAAAAAAAAAATTAGTGGGAGATAAATATTGGCAAGTCTGCCTCCGTGCCATTGCTGTGTGTGGCATCTGTCTCTCATTGTGTGCCACCGAAAACACTGTGTAATACTTGGCCAATTTTTTTTGGGGGGGTACATTCTCCCTTTTCAAAAAAAAAAAAAATAGTGGGAGATAAATATTGGCAAGTCTGCCTCCGTGCCATTGCTGTGTGTGGCATCTGTCTCTCATTGTGTGCCACCGAAAACACTGTGTAATACTTGGCCATTTTTTTGGGGGGGGTACATTCTCCCTTTTCAAAAAAAAAATTAGTGGGAGATAAATATTGGCAAGTCTGCCTCCGTGCCATTGCTGTGTGTGGCATCTGTCTCTCATTGTGTGGCACCGAAAACACTGTGTAATACTTGGCCATTTTTTTGGGGGGTACATTCTCCCTTTTCAAAAAAAAAAATAGTGGGAGATAAATATTGGCAAGTCTGCCTCCGTGCCATTGCTGTGTGTGGCATCTGTCTCTCATTGTGTGCCACCGAAAACACTGTGTAATACTTGGCCTTTTTTTTTTTTTTGGGGTACATTCTCACTTTTCAAAAAAAAAAATTAGTGGGAGATAAATATTGGCAAGTCTGCCTCCGTGCCATTGCTGTGTGTGGCATCTGTCTCTCATTGTGTGGCACCGAAAACACTGTGTAATACTTGGCCATTTTTTTTTTTTGGGTACATTCTCCCTTTTCAAAAAAAAAAATTAGTGGGAGATAAATATTGGCAAGTCTGCCTCCGTGCCATTGCTGTGTGTGGCATCTGTCTCTCATTGTGTGGCACCGAAAACACTGTGTAATACTTGGCCATTTTTTTGGGGGGGGTACCTTCTCTCATTTAAAAAAAAAAAAAATTAGTGGGAGATAAATATTGGCAAGTCTGCCTCCGTGCTATTGCTGTGTGTGGCATCTGTCTCTCATTGTGTGGCACCGAAAACCACTGTGTAATACTTGGCCATTTTTTTTTTTGCTAAATTCTCTCTTTCCAAAAAAAAAAAATTAGTGGGAGATAAATATTGGCAAGTCTGCCTCCGTGCCATTGCTGTGTGTGGCATCTGTCTCTCATTGTGTGCCACCGAAAACACTGTGTAATACTTGGCCAATTTTTTTTTTTTTGGGTACATTCTCCCTTTTCAAAAAAAAAATAGTGGGAGATAAATATTGGCAAGTCTGCCTCCGTGTCATTGCTGTGTGTGGCATCTGTCTCTCATTGTGTGGCACCGAAAACCACTGTGTAATACTTGGCCATTTTTTTTTTTTTGCTAAATTCTCCCTTTCCAAAAAAAAATTAGTGGGAGATAAATATTGGCAAGTCTGCCTCCGTGCCATTGCTGTGTGTGGCATCTGTCTCTCATTGTGTGGCACCAAAAACACTGTGTAATACTTGGCCATTTTTTTGGGGGGGGTACATTCTCCCTTTTCAAAAAAAAAATTAGTGGGAGATAAATATTGGCAAGTCTGCCTCCGTGCCATTGCTGTGTGTGCAATCTGTCTCTCATTGTGTGGCACCGAAAACACTGTGTAATACTTGGCCATTTTTTTTGGGGGGGTACCTTCTCTCATTTCAAAAAAAAAAAATTAGTGGGAGATAAATATTGGCAAGTCTGCCTCCGTGCTATTGCTGTGTGTGGCATCTGTCTCTCATTGTGTGGCACCGAAAACCACTGTGTAATACTTGGCCATTTTTTTTTTGCTAAATTCTCTCTTTCCCCAAAAAAAAAATTAGTGGGAGATAAATATTGGCAAGTCTGCCTCCGTGCCATTGCTGTGTGTGGCATCTGTCTCTCATTGTGTGCCACTGAAAACACTGTGTAATACTTGGCCAATTTTTTTTTTTTGGGTACATTCTCCCTTTTCAAAAAAAAAATAGTGGGAGATAAATATTGGCAAGTCTGCCTCCGTGTCATTGCTGTGTGTGGCATCTGTCTCTCATTGTGTGGCACCGAAAACCACTGTGTAATACTTGGCCATTTTTTTTTTTTTGCTAAATTCTCCCTTTCCAAAAAAAAATTAGTGGGAGATAAATATTGGCAAGTCTGCCTCCGTGCCATTGCTGTGTGTGGCATCTGTCTCTCATTGTGTGGCACCAAAAACACTGTGTAATACTTGGCCATTTTTTTGGGGGGGGTACATTCTCCCTTTTCAAAAAAAAAATTAGTGGGAGATAAATATTGGCAAGTCTGCCTCCGTGGCATTGCTGTGTGTGGCATCTGTCTCTCATTGTGTGGCACCGAAAACACTGTGTAATACTTGGCCATTTTTTTGGGGGGGTACATTCTCCCTTTTCAAAAAAAAAAAATTAGTGGGAGATAAATATTGGCAAGTCTGCCTCCGTGCCATTGCTGTGTGTGGCATCTGTCTCTCATTGTGTGCCACCGAAAACACTGTGTAATACTTGGCCAATTTTTTTTTTTTGGGTACATTCTCCCTTTTCAAAAAAAAAAAAATAGTGGGAGATAAATATTGGCAAGTCTGCCTCCGTGCCATTGCTGTGTGTGGCATCTGTCTCTCATTGTGTGGCACCGAAAACACTAATACTTGGCCATTTTTTTTGGGGGGGGTACATTCTCCCTTTTCAAAAAAAAAAATTAGTGGGAGATAAATATTGGCAAGTCTGCCTCTGTGCCATTGCTGTGTGTGGCATCTGTCTCTCATTGTGTGCCACCGAAAACACTGTGTAATACTTGGCCAATTTTTTTTTTTTTGGGTACATTCTCCCTTTTCAAAAAAAAAATAGTGGGAGATAAATATTGGCAAGTCTGCCTCCGTGCCATTGCTGTGTGTGGCATCTGTCTCTCATTGTGTGGCACCAAAAACACTGTGTAATACTTGGCCATTTTTTTGGGGGGGGTACATTCTCCCTTTTCAAAAAAAAAATTAGTGGGAGATAAATATTGGCAAGTCTGCCTCCGTGCCATTGCTGTGTGTGGCATCTGTCTCTCATTGTGTGCCACCGAAAACACTGTGTAATACTTGGCCATTTTTTTTTTTTTTGGGTACATTCTCCCTTTTCAAAAAAAAAAATTAGTGGGAGATAAATATTGGCAAGTCTGCCTCCGTGCCATTGCTGTGTGTGGCATCTGTCTCTCATTGTGTGGCACCGAAAACACTGTGTAATACTTGGCCATTTTTTTTTTTTTGGGTACATTCTCCCTTTTCAAAAAAAAAAATTAGTGGGAGATAAATATTGGCAAGTCTGCCTCCGTGCCATTGCTGTGTGTGCCATCTGTCTCTCATTGTGTGGCACCGAAAACACTGTGTAATACTTGGCCATTTTTTGGGGGGGGGTACCTTCTCTCATTTCAAAAAAAAAAAAATTAGTGGGAGATAAATATTGGCAAGTCTGCCTCCGTGCCATTGCTGTGTGTGCCATCTGTCTCTCATTGTGTGGCACCGAAAACACTGTGTAATACTTGGCCATTTTTTTGGGGGGGGTACCTTCTCTCATTTCAAAAAAAAAAAAATTAGTGGGAGATAAATATTGGCAAGTCTGCCTCCGTGCCATTGCTGTGTGTGGCATCTGTCTCTCATTGTGTGCCACCGAAAACACTGTGTAATACTTGGCCTTTTTTTTTTTTTTTGGGGTACATTCTCACTTTTCAAAAAAAAAAATTAGTGGGAGATAAATATTGGCAAGTCTGCCTCCGTGCCATTGCTGTGTGTGGCATCTGTCTCTCATTGTGTGGCACCGAAAACACTGTGTAATACTTGGCCATTTTTTTTTTGGGGTACATTCTCCCTTTTGAAAAAAAAAAATTAGTGGGAGATAAATATTGGCAAGTCTGCCTCCGTGCCATTGCTGTGTGTGGCATCTGTCTCTCATTGTGTGGCACCGAAAACACTGTGTAATACTTGGCCATTTTTTTGGGGGGGGGTACCTTCTCCCTTTTCAAAAAAAAAAATTGGTGGGAGATAAATATTGGCAAGTCTGCCTCCGTGCCATTGCTGTGTGTGGCATCTGTCTCTCATTGTGTGCCACCGAAAACACTGTGTAATACTTGGCCTTTTTTTTGGGGGGGGGGGTACATTCTCACTTTTCAAAAAAAAAAATTAGTGGGAGATAAATATTGGCAAGTCTGCCTCCGTGCCATTGCTGTGTGTGGCATCTGTCTCTCATTGTGTGGCACCGAAAACACTGTGTAATACTTGGCCATTTTTTTTTTTGGGGTACATTCTCCCTTTTCAAAAAAAAAAATTAGTGGGAGATAAATATTGGCAAGTCTGCCTCCGTGCCATTGCTGTGTGTGGCATCTGTCTCTCATTGTGTGGCACCGAAAACACTGTGTAATACTTGGCCATTTTTTTTTTTTGGGTACATTCTCCCTTTTCAAAAAAAAAAATTAGTGGGAGATAAATATTGGCAAGTCTGCCTCCGTGCCATTGCTGTGTGTGGCATCTGTCTCTCATTGTGTGGCACCGAAAACACTGTGTAATACTTGGCCATTTTTTTGGGGGGGTACCTTCTCTCATTTCAAAAAAAAAAAAATTAGTGGGAGATAAATATTGGCAAGTCTGCCTCCGTGCTATTGCTGTGTGTGGCATCTGTCTCTCATTGTGTGGCACCAAAGAACACTGTGTAATACTTGGCCATTTTTTTTTTTGCTAAATTCTCTCTTTCCAAAAAAAAAAAATTAGTGGGAGATAAATATTGGCAAGTCTGCCTCCGTGCCATTGCTGTGTGTGGCATCTGTCTCTCATTGTGTGCCACCGAAAACACTGTGTAATACTTGGCCTTTTTTTTTTTTTTTGGGGTACATTCTCACTTTTCAAAAAAAAAAATTAGTGGGAGATAAATATTGGCAAGTCTGCCTCCGTGCCATTGCTGTGTGTGGCATCTGTCTCTCATTGTGTGGCACCGAAAACACTGTGTAATACTTGGCCATTTTTTTGGGGGGGGTACATTCTCCCTTTTCAAAAAAAAAAATTAGTGGGAGATAAATATTGGCAAGTCTGCCTCCGTGCCATTGCTGTGTGTGGCATCTGTCTCTCATTGTGTGGCACCGAAAACACTGTGTAATACTTGGCCATTTTTTTTGGGGGGGGTACCTTCTCCCTTTTCAAAAAAAAAAATTAGTGGGAGATAAATATTGGCAAGTCTGCCTCCGTGCCATTGCTGTGTGTGGCATCTGTCTCTCATTGTGTGCCACCGAAAACACTGTGTAATACTTGGCCTTTTTTTTTTTTTTTGGGGTACATTCTCACTTTTCAAAAAAAAAAATTAGTGGGAGATAAATATTGGCAAGTCTGCCTCCGTGCCATTGCTGTGTGTGGCATCTGTCTCTCATTGTGTGGCACCAAAAACACTGTGTAATACTTGGCCATTTTTTGGGGGGGGGTACCTTCTCTCATTTCAAAAAAAAAAATTAGTGGGAGACAAATATTGGCAAGTCTGCCTCCGTGCTATTGCTGTGTGTGGCATCTGTCTCTCATTGTGTAGCATCGAAAACCACTGTGTAATACTTGGCCATTTTTTTTTTGCTAAATTCTCTCTTTCCAAAAAAAAAAATTAGTGGGAGATAAATATTGGCAAGTCTGCCTCCGTGCCATTGCTGTGTGTGGCATCTGTCTCTCATTGTGTGGCACCAAAAACACTGTGTAATACTTGGCCATTTTTTTTTTGGGGTACATTCTCCCTTTTCAAAAAAAAAATTAGTGGGAGATAAATATTGGCAAGTCTGCCTCCGTGCCATTGCTGTGTGTGGCATCTGTCTCTCATTGTGTGCCACCGAAAACACTGTGTAATACTTGGCCATTTTTTTTTTTTGGGTACATTCTCCCTTTTCAAAAAAAAAAATTAGTGGGAGATAAATATTGGCAAGTCTGCCTCCGTGCCATTGGTGTGTGTGGCATCTGTCTCTCATTGTGTGGCACCGAAAACACTGTGTAATACTTGGCCATTTTTTTTTTTTTGGGGTACATTCTCCCTTTTCAAAAAAAAAAATTAGTGGGAGATAAATATTGGCAAGTCTGCCTCCGTGCCATTGCTGTGTGTGGCATCTGTCTCTCATTGTGTGCCACCGAAAACACTGTGTAATACTTGGCCAATTTTTTTTTTTGGGTACATTCTCCCTTTTCAAAAAAAAAAAAATAGTGGGAGATAAATATTGGCAAGTCTGCCTCCGTGCCATTGCTGTGTGTGGTATCTGTCTCTCATTGTGTGGCACCGAAAACACTAATACTTGGCCATTTTTTGGGGGGGGTACATTCTCCCTTTTCAAAAAAAAAAATTAGTGGGAGATAAATATTGGCAAGTCTGCCTCTATGCCATTGCTGTGTGTGGCATCTGTCTCTCATTGTGTGCCACCGAAAACACTGTGTAATACTTGGCCAATCTTTTTTTTTGGGTACATTCTCCCTTTTCAAAAAAAGAAAATAGTGGGAGATAAATATTGGCAAGTCTGCCTCCGTGCCATTGCTGTGTGTGGCATCTGTCTCTCATTGTGTGCCACCGAAAACACTGTGTAATACTTGGCCATTTTTTTTGGGGGGGTACCTTTTCCCTTTTCAAAAAAAAAAATTAGTGGGAGATAAATATTGGCAAGTCTGCCTCCATGCCATTGCTGTGTGTGGCATCTGTCTCTCATTGTGTGCCACCGAAAACACTGTGTAATACTTGGCCAATTTTTTTTTTGGGGGGGTACATTCTCCCTTTTCAAAAAAAAAAATAGTGGGAGATAAATATTGGCAAGTCTGCCTCTGTGCCATTGCTGTGTGTGGCATCTGTCTCTCATTGTGTGGCACCGAAAACACTGTGTAATACTTGGCCATTTTTTTGGGGGGGGTACATTCTCCCTTTTCAAAAAAAAAAATTAGTGGGAGATAAATATTGGCAAGTCTGCCTCCGTGCCATTGCTGTGTGTGGCATCTGTCTCTCATTGTGTGCCACCGAAAACACTGTGTAATACTTGGCCATTATTTTTTTGGGGGGTACATTCTCCCTTTTAAAAAAAAAAAAATTAGTGGGAGATAAATATTGGCAAGTCTGCCTCCGTGTCATTGCTGTGTGTGGCATCTGTCTCTCATTGTGTGCCACCGAAAACACTGTGTAATACTTGGCCAATTTTTTTTTTTGGGTACATTCTCCCTTTTCAAAAAAAAAAAAATAGTGGGAGATAAATATTGGCAAGTCTGCCTCCGTGCCATTGCTGTGTGTGGTATCTGTCTCTCATTGTGTGGCACCGAAAACACTAATACTTGGCCATTTTTTTGGGGGGGTACATTCTCCCTTTTCAAAAAAAAAAATTAGTGGGAGATAAATATTGGCAAGTCTGCCTCTGTGCCATTGCTGTGTGTGGCATCTGTCTCTCATTGTGTGCCACCGAAAACACTGTGTAATACTTGGCCAATCTTTTTTTTTTGGGTACATTCTCCCTTTTCAAAAAAAGAAAATAGTGGGAGATAAATATTGGCAAGTCTGCCTCCGTGCCATTGCTGTGTGTGGCATCTGTCTCTCATTGTGTGCCACCGAAAACACTGTGTAATACTTGGCCATTTTTTTTGGGGGGGGTACCTTTTCCCTTTTCAAAAAAAAAAATTAGTGGGAGATAAATATTGGCAAGTCTGCCTCCATGCCATTGCTGTGTGTGGCATCTGTCTCTCATTGTGTGCCACCGAAAACACTGTGTAATACTTGGCCAATTTTTTTTTGGGGGGGGTACATTCTCCCTTTTCAAAAAAAAAAAATAGTGGGAGATAAATATTGGCAAGTCTGCCTCTGTGCCATTGCTGTGTGTGGCATCTGTCTCTCATTGTGTGGCACCGAAAACACTGTGTAATACTTGGCCATTTTTTTGGGGGGGGTACATTCTCCCTTTTCAAAAAAAAAAATTAGTGGGAGATAAATATTGGCAAGTCTGCCTCCGTGCCATTGCTGTGTGTGGCATCTGTCTCTCATTGTGTGCCACCGAAAACACTGTGTAATACTTGGCCATTATTTTTTTGGGGGGTACATTCTCCCTTTTAAAAAAAAAAAAATTAGTGGGAGATAAATATTGGCAAGTCTGCCTCCGTGTCATTGCTGTGTGTGGCATCTGTCTCTCATTGTGTGCCACCGAAAACACTGTGTAATACTTGGCCAATTTTTTTTTTGGGGGGGTACATTCTCCCTTTTCAAAAAAAAAAAATAGTGGGAGATAAATATTGGCAAGTCTGCCTCTGTGCCATTGCTGTGTGTGGCATCTGTCTCTCATTGTGTGGCACCGAAAACACTGTGTAATACTTGGCCATTTTTTTGGGGGGGGTACATTCTCCCTTTCCAAAAAAAAAAATTAGTTGGAGATAAATATTGGCAAGTCTGCCTCCGTGCCATTGCTGTGTGTGGCATCTGTCTCTCATTTGTGGCACCGAAAACACTGTGTAATACTTGGCCAATTTTTTTTTTTGGGTACATTCTCCCTTTTCAAAAAAAAAAATTAGTGGGAGATAAATATTGGCAAGTCTGCCTCCGTGCCATTGCTGTGTGTGGCATCTGTCTCTCATTGTGTGCCACCGAAAACACTGTGTAATACTTGGCCATTTTTTTTTTTTTGGGGTACATTCTCACTTTTCAAAAAAAAAAATTAGTGGGAGATAAATATTGGCAAGTTTGCCTCCGTGCCATTGCTGTGTGTGGCATCTGTCTCTCATTGTGTGGCACCGAAAACACTGTGTAATACTTGGCCATTTTTTTTTTTTTTGGTTACATTCTCCCTTTTCAAAAAAAAAATTAGTGGGAGATAAATATTGGCAAGTCTGCCTCCGTGCCATTGCTGTGTGTGGCATCTGTCTCTCATTGTGTGCCACCGAAAACACTGTGTAATACTTGGCCATTATTTTTTGGGGGGGTACATTCTCCCTTTTCAAAAAAAAAATTAGTGGGAGATAAATATTGGCAAGTCTGCCTCCGTGCCATTGCTGTGTGTGGCATCTGTCTCTCATTGTGTGCCACCGAAAACACTGTGTAATACTTGGCCATTTTTTTTGGGGGGGGTACCTTCTCCCTTTTCAAAAAAAAAAATTAGTGGGAGATAAATATTGGCAAGTCTGCCTCCGTGCCATTGCTGTGTGTGGCATCTGTCTCTTATTGTGTGCCACCGAAAACACTGTGTAATACTTGGCCATTATTTTTTTGGGGGGTACATTCTCCCTTTTCAAAAAAAAAATTAGTGGGAGATAAATATTGGCAAATCTGCCTCCGTGCCATTGCTGTGTGTGGCATCTGTCTCTCATTGTGTGGCACCGAAAACACTGTGTAATACTTGGCCATTTTTTTTGGGGGGGGTACCTTCTCTCATTTCAAAAAAAAAAATTAGTGGGAGATAAATATCGGCAAGTCTGCCTCCGTGCTATTGCTGTGTGTGGCATCTGTCTCTCATTGTGTGGCATCGAAAACCACTGTGTAATACTTGGCCATTTTTTTTTTGCTAAATTCTCTCTTTCCAAAAAAAAAAAATTAGTGGGAGATAAATATTGGCAAGTCTGCCTCCGTGCCATTGCTGTGTGTGGCATCTGTCTCTCATTGTGTGCCACCGAAAACACTGTGTAATACTTGGCCAATTTTTTTTGGGGGGGTACATTCTCCCTTTTCAAAAAAAAAAAAAATAGTGGGAGATAAATATTGGCAAGTCTGCCTCCGTGCCATTGCTGTGTGTGGCATCTGTCTCTCATTGTGTGCCACCGAAAACACTGTGTAATACTTGGCCATTTTTTTGGGGGGGGTACATTCTCCCTTTTCAAAAAAAAAATTAGTGGGAGATAAATATTGGCAAGTCTGCCTCCGTGCCATTGCTGTGTGTGGCATCTGTCTCTCATTGTGTGGCACCGAAAACACTGTGTAATACTTGGCCATTTTTTTGGGGGGTACATTCTCCCTTTTCAAAAAAAAAAATAGTGGGAGATAAATATTGGCAAGTCTGCCTCCGTGCCATTGCTGTGTGTGGCATCTGTCTCTCATTGTGTGCCACCGAAAACACTGTGTAATACTTGGCCTTTTTTTTTTTTTTGGGGTACATTCTCACTTTTCAAAAAAAAAAATTAGTGGGAGATAAATATTGGCAAGTCTGCCTCCGTGCCATTGCTGTGTGTGGCATCTGTCTCTCATTGTGTGGCACCGAAAACACTGTGTAATACTTGGCCATTTTTTTTTTGGGTACATTCTCCCTTTTCAAAAAAAAAAATTAGTGGGAGATAAATATTGGCAAGTCTGCCTCCGTGCCATTGCTGTGTGTGGCATCTGTCTCTCATTGTGTGGCACCGAAAACACTGTGTAATACTTGGCCATTTTTTTTGGGGGGGTACCTTCTCTCATTTAAAAAAAAAAAAAATTAGTGGGAGATAAATATTGGCAAGTCTGCCTCCGTGCTATTGCTGTGTGTGGCATCTGTCTCTCATTGTGTGGCACCGAAAACCACTGTGTAATACTTGGCCATTTTTTTTTTTGCTAAATTCTCTCTTTCCAAAAAAAAAAAATTAGTGGGAGATAAATATTGGCAAGTCTGCCTCCGTGCCATTGCTGTGTGTGGCATCTGTCTCTCATTGTGTGCCACCGAAAACACTGTGTAATACTTGGCCAATTTTTTTTTTTTTGGGTACATTCTCCCTTTTCAAAAAAAAAATAGTGGGAGATAAATATTGGCAAGTCTGCCTCCGTGTCATTGCTGTGTGTGGCATCTGTCTCTCATTGTGTGGCACCGAAAACCACTGTGTAATACTTGGCCATTTTTTTTTTTTTGCTAAATTCTCCCTTTCCAAAAAAAAATTAGTGGGAGATAAATATTGGCAAGTCTGCCTCCGTGCCATTGCTGTGTGTGGCATCTGTCTCTCATTGTGTGGCACCAAAAACACTGTGTAATACTTGGCCATTTTTTGGGGGGGGGTACATTCTCCCTTTTCAAAAAAAAAATTAGTGGGAGATAAATATTGGCAAGTCTGCCTCCGTGCCATTGCTGTGTGTGCAATCTGTCTCTCATTGTGTGGCACCGAAAACACTGTGTAATACTTGGCCATTTTTTTGGGGGGGGTACCTTCTCTCATTTCAAAAAAAAAAAATTAGTGGGAGATAAATATTGGCAAGTCTGCCTCCGTGCTATTGCTGTGTGTGGCATCTGTCTCTCATTGTGTGGCACCGAAAACCACTGTGTAATACTTGGCCATTTTTTTTTTGCTAAATTCTCTCTTTCCCCAAAAAAAAAATTAGTGGGAGATAAATATTGGCAAGTCTGCCTCCGTGCCATTGCTGTGTGTGGCATCTGTCTCTCATTGTGTGCCACTGAAAACACTGTGTAATACTTGGCCAATTTTTTTTTTTTGGGTACATTCTCCCTTTTCAAAAAAAAAATAGTGGGAGATAAATATTGGCAAGTCTGCCTCCGTGTCATTGCTGTGTGTGGCATCTGTCTCTCATTGTGTGGCACTGAAAACCACTGTGTAATACTTGGCCATTTTTTTTTTTTTGCTAAATTCTCCCTTTCCAAAAAAAAATTAGTGGGAGATAAATATTGGCAAGTCTGCCTCCGTGCCATTGCTGTGTGTGGCATCTGTCTCTCATTGTGTGGCACCAAAAACACTGTGTAATACTTGGCCATTTTTTTGGGGGGGGTACATTCTCCCTTTTCAAAAAAAAAATTAGTGGGAGATAAATATTGGCAAGTCTGCCTCCGTGGCATTGCTGTGTGTGGCATCTGTCTCTCATTGTGTGGCACCGAAAACACTGTGTAATACTTGGCCATTTTTTTGGGGGGGTACATTCTCCCTTTTCAAAAAAAAAAAATTAGTGGGAGATAAATATTGGCAAGTCTGCCTCCGTGCCATTGCTGTGTGTGGCATCTGTCTCTCATTGTGTGCCACCGAAAACACTGTGTAATACTTGGCCAATTTTTTTTTTTTGGGTACATTCTCCCTTTTCAAAAAAAAAAAAATAGTGGGAGATAAATATTGGCAAGTCTGCCTCCGTGCCATTGCTGTGTGTGGCATCTGTCTCTCATTGTGTGGCACCGAAAACACTAATACTTGGCCATTTTTTTGGGGGGGGGTACATTCTCCCTTTTCAAAAAAAAAAATTAGTGGGAGATAAATATTGGCAAGTCTGCCTCTGTGCCATTGCTGTGTGTGGCATCTGTCTCTCATTGTGTGCCACCGAAAACACTGTGTAATACTTGGCCAATTTTTTTTTTTTTGGGTACATTCTCCCTTTTCAAAAAAAAAATAGTGGGAGATAAATATTGGCAAGTCTGCCTCCGTGTCATTGCTGTGTGTGGCATCTGTCTCTCATTGTGTGGCACCGAAAACCACTGTGTAATACTTGGCCATTTTTTTTTTTTTGCTAAATTCTCCCTTTCCAAAAAAAAATTAGTGGGAGATAAATATTGGCAAGTCTGCCTCCGTGCCATTGCTGTGTGTGGCATCTGTCTCTCATTGTGTGGCACCAAAAACACTGTGTAATACTTGGCCATTTTTTTGGGGGGGGTACATTCTCCCTTTTCAAAAAAAAAATTAGTGGGAGATAAATATTGGCAAGTCTGCCTCCGTGCCATTGCTGTGTGTGGCATCTGTCTCTCATTGTGTGCCACCGAAAACACTGTGTAATACTTGGCCATTTTTTTTTTTTTTGGGTACATTCTCCCTTTTCAAAAAAAAAAATTAGTGGGAGATAAATATTGGCAAGTCTGCCTCCGTGCCATTGCTGTGTGTGGCATCTGTCTCTCATTGTGTGGCACCGAAAACACTGTGTAATACTTGGCCATTTTTTTTTTTTTGGGTACATTCTCCCTTTTCAAAAAAAAAAATTAGTGGGAGATAAATATTGGCAAGTCTGCCTCCGTGCCATTGCTGTGTGTGCCATCTGTCTCTCATTGTGTGGCACCGAAAACACTGTGTAATACTTGGCCATTTTTTTTGGGGGGGTACCTTCTCTCATTTCAAAAAAAAAAAAATTAGTGGGAGATAAATATTGGCAAGTCTGCCTCCGTGCCATTGCTGTGTGTGCCATCTGTCTCTCATTGTGTGGCACCGAAAACACTGTGTAATACTTGGCCATTTTTTTGGGGGGGGTACCTTCTCTCATTTCAAAAAAAAAAAAATTAGTGGGAGATAAATATTGGCAAGTCTGCCTCCGTGCCATTGCTGTGTGTGGCATCTGTCTCTCATTGTGTGCCACCGAAAACACTGTGTAATACTTGGCCTTTTTTTTTTTTTTTGGGGTACATTCTCACTTTTCAAAAAAAAAAATTAGTGGGAGATAAATATTGGCAAGTCTGCCTCCGTGCCATTGCTGTGTGTGGCATCTGTCTCTCATTGTGTGGCACCGAAAACACTGTGTAATACTTGGCCATTTTTTTTTTGGGGTACATTCTCCCTTTTGAAAAAAAAAAATTAGTGGGAGATAAATATTGGCAAGTCTGCCTCCGTGCCATTGCTGTGTGTGGCATCTGTCTCTCATTGTGTGGCACCGAAAACACTGTGTAATACTTGGCCATTTTTTTGGGGGGGGGTACCTTCTCCCTTTTCAAAAAAAAAAATTAGTGGGAGATAAATATTGGCAAGTCTGCCTCCGTGCCATTGCTGTGTGTGGCATCTGTCTCTCATTGTGTGCCACCGAAAACACTGTGTAATACTTGGCCTTTTTTTGGGGGGGGGGGGTACATTCTCACTTTTCAAAAAAAAAAATTAGTGGGAGATAAATATTGGCAAGTCTGCCTCCGTGCCATTGCTGTGTGTGGCATCTGTCTCTCATTGTGTGGCACCGAAAACACTGTGTAATACTTGGCCATTTTTTTTTTTGGGGTACATTCTCCCTTTTCAAAAAAAAAAATTAGTGGGAGATAAATATTGGCAAGTCTGCCTCCGTGCCATTGCTGTGTGTGGCATCTGTCTCTCATTGTGTGGCACCGAAAACACTGTGTAATACTTGGCCATTTTTTTTTTTTGGGTACATTCTCCCTTTTCAAAAAAAAAAATTAGTGGGAGATAAATATTGGCAAGTCTGCCTCCGTGCCATTGCTGTGTGTGCCATCTGTCTCTCATTGTGTGGCACCGAAAACACTGTGTAATACTTGGCCATTTTTTTTGGGGGGTACCTTCTCTCATTTCAAAAAAAAAAAAATTAGTGGGAGATAAATATTGGCAAGTCTGCCTCCGTGCTATTGCTGTGTGTGGCATCTGTCTCTCATTGTGTGGCACCAAAGAACACTGTGTAATACTTGGCCATTTTTTTTTTTGCTAAATTCTCTCTTTCCAAAAAAAAAAAATTAGTGGGAGATAAATATTGGCAAGTCTGCCTCCGTGCCATTGCTGTGTGTGGCATCTGTCTCTCATTGTGTGCCACCGAAAACACTGTGTAATACTTGGCCTTTTTTTTTTTTTTTGGGGTACATTCTCACTTTTCAAAAAAAAAAATTAGTGGGAGATAAATATTGGCAAGTCTGCCTCCGTGCCATTGCTGTGTGTGGCATCTGTCTCTCATTGTGTGGCACCGAAAACACTGTGTAATACTTGGCCATTTTTTTTTTTTTGGGTACATTCTCCCTTTTCAAAAAAAAAAATTAGTGGGAGATAAATATTGGCAAGTCTGCCTCCGTGCCATTGCTGTGTGTGGCATCTGTCTCTCATTGTGTGGCACCGAAAACACTGTGTAATACTTGGCCATTTTTTTTTTTTTTGGTTACATTCTCCCTTTTCAAAAAAAAAATTAGTGGGAGATAAATATTGGCAAGTCTGCCTCCGTGCCATTGCTGTGTGTGGCATCTGTCTCTCATTGTGTGCCACCGAAAACACTGTGTAATACTTGGCCATTATTTTTTGGGGGGGTACATTCTCCCTTTTCAAAAAAAAAATTAGTGGGAGATAAATATTGGCAAGTCTGCCTCCGTGCCATTGCTGTGTGTGGCATCTGTCTCTCATTGTGTGCCACCGAAAACACTGTGTAATACTTGGCCATTTTTTTTGGGGGGGGTACCTTCTCCCTTTTCAAAAAAAAAAATTAGTGGGAGATAAATATTGGCAAGTCTGCCTCCGTGCCATTGCTGTGTGTGGCATCTGTCTCTCATTGTGTGCCACCGAAAACACTGTGTAATACTTGGCCAATTTTTTTTGGGGGGGTACATTCTCCCTTTTCAAAAAAAAAAAAAATAGTGGGAGATAAATATTGGCAAGTCTGCCTCCGTGCCATTGCTGTGTGTGGCATCTGTCTCTCATTGTGTGCCACCGAAAACACTGTGTAATACTTGGCCATTTTTTTGGGGGGGGTACATTCTCCCTTTTCAAAAAAAAAATTAGTGGGAGATAAATATTGGCAAGTCTGCCTCCGTGCCATTGCTGTGTGTGGCATCTGTCTCTCATTGTGTGGCACCGAAAACACTGTGTAATACTTGGCCATTTTTTTGGGGGGTACATTCTCCCTTTTCAAAAAAAAAAATAGTGGGAGATAAATATTGGCAAGTCTGCCTCCGTGCCATTGCTGTGTGTGGCATCTGTCTCTCATTGTGTGCCACCGAAAACACTGTGTAATACTTGGCCTTTTTTTTTTTTTTGGGGTACATTCTCACTTTTCAAAAAAAAAAATTAGTGGGAGATAAATATTGGCAAGTCTGCCTCCGTGCCATTGCTGTGTGTGGCATCTGTCTCTCATTGTGTGGCACCGAAAACACTGTGTAATACTTGGCCATTTTTTTTTTTGGGTACATTCTCCCTTTTCAAAAAAAAAAATTAGTGGGAGATAAATATTGGCAAGTCTGCCTCCGTGCCATTGCTGTGTGTGGCATCTGTCTCTCATTGTGTGGCACCGAAAACACTGTGTAATACTTGGCCATTTTTTTTGGGGGGGTACCTTCTCTCATTTAAAAAAAAAAAAAATTAGTGGGAGATAAATATTGGCAAGTCTGCCTCCGTGCTATTGCTGTGTGTGGCATCTGTCTCTCATTGTGTGGCACCGAAAACCACTGTGTAATACTTGGCCATTTTTTTTTTTGCTAAATTCTCTCTTTCCAAAAAAAAAAAATTAGTGGGAGATAAATATTGGCAAGTCTGCCTCCGTGCCATTGCTGTGTGTGGCATCTGTCTCTCATTGTGTGCCACCGAAAACACTGTGTAATACTTGGCCAATTTTTTTTGGGGGGGTACATTCTCCCTTTTCAAAAAAAAAAAAAATAGTGGGAGATAAATATTGGCAAGTCTGCCTCCGTGCCATTGCTGTGTGTGGCATCTGTCTCTCATTGTGTGCCACCGAAAACACTGTGTAATACTTGGCCATTTTTTTGGGGGGGGTACATTCTCCCTTTTCAAAAAAAAAATTAGTGGGAGATAAATATTGGCAAGTCTGCCTCCGTGCCATTGCTGTGTGTGGCATCTGTCTCTCATTGTGTGGCACCGAAAACACTGTGTAATACTTGGCCATTTTTTTGGGGGGTACATTCTCCCTTTTCAAAAAAAAAAATAGTGGGAGATAAATATTGGCAAGTCTGCCTCCGTGCCATTGCTGTGTGTGGCATCTGTCTCTCATTGTGTGCCACCGAAAACACTGTGTAATACTTGGCCTTTTTTTTTTTTTTGGGGTACATTCTCACTTTTCAAAAAAAAAAATTAGTGGGAGATAAATATTGGCAAGTCTGCCTCCGTGCCATTGCTGTGTGTGGCATCTGTCTCTCATTGTGTGGCACCGAAAACACTGTGTAATACTTGGCCATTTTTTTTTTTGGGTACATTCTCCCTTTTCAAAAAAAAAAATTAGTGGGAGATAAATATTGGCAAGTCTGCCTCCGTGCCATTGCTGTGTGTGGCATCTGTCTCTCATTGTGTGGCACCGAAAACACTGTGTAATACTTGGCCATTTTTTTGGGGGGGGTACCTTCTCTCATTTAAAAAAAAAAAAAATTAGTGGGAGATAAATATTGGCAAGTCTGCCTCCGTGCTATTGCTGTGTGTGGCATCTGTCTCTCATTGTGTGGCACCGAAAACCACTGTGTAATACTTGGCCATTTTTTTTTTTGCTAAATTCTCTCTTTCCAAAAAAAAAAAATTAGTGGGAGATAAATATTGGCAAGTCTGCCTCCGTGCCATTGCTGTGTGTGGCATCTGTCTCTCATTGTGTGCCACCGAAAACACTGTGTAATACTTGGCCAATTTTTTTTTTTTTGGGTACATTCTCCCTTTTCAAAAAAAAAATAGTGGGAGATAAATATTGGCAAGTCTGCCTCCGTGTCATTGCTGTGTGTGGCATCTGTCTCTCATTGTGTGGCACCGAAAACCACTGTGTAATACTTGGCCATTTTTTTTTTTTTGCTAAATTCTCCCTTTCCAAAAAAAAATTAGTGGGAGATAAATATTGGCAAGTCTGCCTCCGTGCCATTGCTGTGTGTGGCATCTGTCTCTCATTGTGTGGCACCAAAAACACTGTGTAATACTTGGCCATTTTTTGGGGGGGGGTACATTCTCCCTTTTCAAAAAAAAAATTAGTGGGAGATAAATATTGGCAAGTCTGCCTCCGTGCCATTGCTGTGTGTGCAATCTGTCTCTCATTGTGTGGCACCGAAAACACTGTGTAATACTTGGCCATTTTTTTGGGGGGGGTACCTTCTCTCATTTCAAAAAAAAAAAATTAGTGGGAGATAAATATTGGCAAGTCTGCCTCCGTGCTATTGCTGTGTGTGGCATCTGTCTCTCATTGTGTGGCACCGAAAACCACTGTGTAATACTTGGCCATTTTTTTTTTGCTAAATTCTCTCTTTCCCCAAAAAAAAAATTAGTGGGAGATAAATATTGGCAAGTCTGCCTCCGTGCCATTGCTGTGTGTGGCATCTGTCTCTCATTGTGTGCCACTGAAAACACTGTGTAATACTTGGCCAATTTTTTTTTTTTGGGTACATTCTCCCTTTTCAAAAAAAAAATAGTGGGAGATAAATATTGGCAAGTCTGCCTCCGTGTCATTGCTGTGTGTGGCATCTGTCTCTCATTGTGTGGCACTGAAAACCACTGTGTAATACTTGGCCATTTTTTTTTTTTTGCTAAATTCTCCCTTTCCAAAAAAAAATTAGTGGGAGATAAATATTGGCAAGTCTGCCTCCGTGCCATTGCTGTGTGTGGCATCTGTCTCTCATTGTGTGGCACCAAAAACACTGTGTAATACTTGGCCATTTTTTTGGGGGGGGTACATTCTCCCTTTTCAAAAAAAAAATTAGTGGGAGATAAATATTGGCAAGTCTGCCTCCGTGGCATTGCTGTGTGTGGCATCTGTCTCTCATTGTGTGGCACCGAAAACACTGTGTAATACTTGGCCATTTTTTTGGGGGGGTACATTCTCCCTTTTCAAAAAAAAAAAATTAGTGGGAGATAAATATTGGCAAGTCTGCCTCCGTGCCATTGCTGTGTGTGGCATCTGTCTCTCATTGTGTGCCACCGAAAACACTGTGTAATACTTGGCCAATTTTTTTTTTTTGGGTACATTCTCCCTTTTCAAAAAAAAAAAAATAGTGGGAGATAAATATTGGCAAGTCTGCCTCCGTGCCATTGCTGTGTGTGGCATCTGTCTCTCATTGTGTGGCACCGAAAACACTAATACTTGGCCATTTTTTTGGGGGGGGGTACATTCTCCCTTTTCAAAAAAAAAAATTAGTGGGAGATAAATATTGGCAAGTCTGCCTCTGTGCCATTGCTGTGTGTGGCATCTGTCTCTCATTGTGTGCCACCGAAAACACTGTGTAATACTTGGCCAATTTTTTTTTTTTTGGGTACATTCTCCCTTTTCAAAAAAAAAATAGTGGGAGATAAATATTGGCAAGTCTGCCTCCGTGTCATTGCTGTGTGTGGCATCTGTCTCTCATTGTGTGGCACCGAAAACCACTGTGTAATACTTGGCCATTTTTTTTTTTTTGCTAAATTCTCCCTTTCCAAAAAAAAATTAGTGGGAGATAAATATTGGCAAGTCTGCCTCCGTGCCATTGCTGTGTGTGGCATCTGTCTCTCATTGTGTGGCACCAAAAACACTGTGTAATACTTGGCCATTTTTTTGGGGGGGGTACATTCTCCCTTTTCAAAAAAAAAATTAGTGGGAGATAAATATTGGCAAGTCTGCCTCCGTGCCATTGCTGTGTGTGGCATCTGTCTCTCATTGTGTGCCACCGAAAACACTGTGTAATACTTGGCCATTTTTTTTTTTTTTGGGTACATTCTCCCTTTTCAAAAAAAAAAATTAGTGGGAGATAAATATTGGCAAGTCTGCCTCCGTGCCATTGCTGTGTGTGGCATCTGTCTCTCATTGTGTGGCACCGAAAACACTGTGTAATACTTGGCCATTTTTTTTTTTTTGGGTACATTCTCCCTTTTCAAAAAAAAAAATTAGTGGGAGATAAATATTGGCAAGTCTGCCTCCGTGCCATTGCTGTGTGTGCCATCTGTCTCTCATTGTGTGGCACCGAAAACACTGTGTAATACTTGGCCATTTTTTTTGGGGGGGTACCTTCTCTCATTTCAAAAAAAAAAAAATTAGTGGGAGATAAATATTGGCAAGTCTGCCTCCGTGCCATTGCTGTGTGTGCCATCTGTCTCTCATTGTGTGGCACCGAAAACACTGTGTAATACTTGGCCATTTTTTTGGGGGGGGTACCTTCTCTCATTTCAAAAAAAAAAAAATTAGTGGGAGATAAATATTGGCAAGTCTGCCTCCGTGCCATTGCTGTGTGTGGCATCTGTCTCTCATTGTGTGCCACCGAAAACACTGTGTAATACTTGGCCTTTTTTTTTTTTTTTGGGGTACATTCTCACTTTTCAAAAAAAAAAATTAGTGGGAGATAAATATTGGCAAGTCTGCCTCCGTGCCATTGCTGTGTGTGGCATCTGTCTCTCATTGTGTGGCACCGAAAACACTGTGTAATACTTGGCCATTTTTTTTTTGGGGTACATTCTCCCTTTTGAAAAAAAAAAATTAGTGGGAGATAAATATTGGCAAGTCTGCCTCCGTGCCATTGCTGTGTGTGGCATCTGTCTCTCATTGTGTGGCACCGAAAACACTGTGTAATACTTGGCCATTTTTTTGGGGGGGGGTACCTTCTCCCTTTTCAAAAAAAAAAATTAGTGGGAGATAAATATTGGCAAGTCTGCCTCCGTGCCATTGCTGTGTGTGGCATCTGTCTCTCATTGTGTGCCACCGAAAACACTGTGTAATACTTGGCCTTTTTTTGGGGGGGGGGGGTACATTCTCACTTTTCAAAAAAAAAAATTAGTGGGAGATAAATATTGGCAAGTCTGCCTCCGTGCCATTGCTGTGTGTGGCATCTGTCTCTCATTGTGTGGCACCGAAAACACTGTGTAATACTTGGCCATTTTTTTTTTTGGGGTACATTCTCCCTTTTCAAAAAAAAAAATTAGTGGGAGATAAATATTGGCAAGTCTGCCTCCGTGCCATTGCTGTGTGTGGCATCTGTCTCTCATTGTGTGGCACCGAAAACACTGTGTAATACTTGGCCATTTTTTTTTTTTGGGTACATTCTCCCTTTTCAAAAAAAAAAATTAGTGGGAGATAAATATTGGCAAGTCTGCCTCCGTGCCATTGCTGTGTGTGCCATCTGTCTCTCATTGTGTGGCACCGAAAACACTGTGTAATACTTGGCCATTTTTTTTGGGGGGTACCTTCTCTCATTTCAAAAAAAAAAAAATTAGTGGGAGATAAATATTGGCAAGTCTGCCTCCGTGCTATTGCTGTGTGTGGCATCTGTCTCTCATTGTGTGGCACCAAAGAACACTGTGTAATACTTGGCCATTTTTTTTTTTGCTAAATTCTCTCTTTCCAAAAAAAAAAAATTAGTGGGAGATAAATATTGGCAAGTCTGCCTCCGTGCCATTGCTGTGTGTGGCATCTGTCTCTCATTGTGTGCCACCGAAAACACTGTGTAATACTTGGCCTTTTTTTTTTTTTTTGGGGTACATTCTCACTTTTCAAAAAAAAAAATTAGTGGGAGATAAATATTGGCAAGTCTGCCTCCGTGCCATTGCTGTGTGTGGCATCTGTCTCTCATTGTGTGGCACCGAAAACACTGTGTAATACTTGGCCATTTTTTGGGGGGGGGTACATTCTCCCTTTTCAAAAAAAAAAATTAGTGGGAGATAAATATTGGCAAGTCTGCCTCCGTGCCATTGCTGTGTGTGGCATCTGTCTCTCATTGTGTGGCACCGAAAACACTGTGTAATACTTGGCCATTTTTTTTGGGGGGGGTACCTTCTCCCTTTTCAAAAAAAAAAATTAGTGGGAGATAAATATTGGCAAGTCTGCCTCCGTGCCATTGCTGTGTGTGGCATCTGTCTCTCATTGTGTGCCACCGAAAACACTGTGTAATACTTGGCCTTTTTTTTTTTTTTTGGGGTACATTCTCACTTTTCAAAAAAAAAAATTAGTGGGAGATAAATATTGGCAAGTCTGCCTCCGTGCCATTGCTGTGTGTGGCATCTGTCTCTCATTGTGTGGCACCAAAAACACTGTGTAATACTTGGCCATTTTTTTGGGGGGGGTACCTTCTCTCATTTCAAAAAAAAAAATTAGTGGGAGACAAATATTGGCAAGTCTGCCTCCGTGCTATTGCTGTGTGTGGCATCTGTCTCTCATTGTGTAGCATCGAAAACCACTGTGTAATACTTGGCCATTTTTTTTTTGCTAAATTCTCTCTTTCCAAAAAAAAAAATTAGTGGGAGATAAATATTGGCAAGTCTGCCTCCGTGCCATTGCTGTGTGTGGCATCTGTCTCTCATTGTGTGGCACCAAAAACACTGTGTAATACTTGGCCATTTTTTTTTTGGGGTACATTCTCCCTTTTCAAAAAAAAAATTAGTGGGAGATAAATATTGGCAAGTCTGCCTCCGTGCCATTGCTGTGTGTGGCATCTGTCTCTCATTGTGTGCCACCGAAAACACTGTGTAATACTTGGCCATTTTTTTTTTTTGGGTACATTCTCCCTTTTCAAAAAAAAAAATTAGTGGGAGATAAATATTGGCAAGTCTGCCTCCGTGCCATTGGTGTGTGTGGCATCTGTCTCTCATTGTGTGGCACCGAAAACACTGTGTAATACTTGGCCATTTTTTTTTTTTTGGGGTACATTCTCCCTTTTCAAAAAAAAAAATTAGTGGGAGATAAATATTGGCAAGTCTGCCTCCGTGCCATTGCTGTGTGTGGCATCTGTCTCTCATTGTGTGGCACCGAAAACACTGTGTAATACTTGGCCATTTTTTGGGGGGGGGGTACCTTCTCCCTTTTAAAAAAAAAAAATTAGTGGGAGATAAATATTGGCAAGTCTGCCTCCGTGCCATTGCTGTGTGTGGCATCTGTCTCTCATTGTGTGGCACCAAAAACACTGTGTAATACTTGGCCATTTTTTTTGGGGGGGTACCTTCTCTCATTTCAAAAAAAAAAAATTAGTGGGAGATAAATATTGGCAAGTCTGCCTCCGTGCTATTGCTGTGTGTGGCATCTGTCTCTCATTGTGTAGCATCGAAAACCACTGTGTAATACTTGGCCATTTTTTTTTTGCTAAATTCTCTCTTTCCAAAAAAAAAAAATTAGTGGGAGATAAATATTGGCAAGTCTGCCTCCGTGCCATTGCTGTGTGTGGCATCTGTCTCTCATTGTGTGGCACCGAAAACACTGTGTAATACTTGGCCATTTTTTTTTTTTGGGTACATTCTCCCTTTTCAAAAAAAAAAATTAGTGGGAGATAAATATTGGCAAGTCTGCCTCCGTGCCATTGCTGTGTGTGCCATCTGTCTCTCATTGTGTGGCACCGAAAACACTGTGTAATACTTGGCCATTTTTTTTGGGGGGTACCTTCTCTCATTTCAAAAAAAAAAAAATTAGTGGGAGATAAATATTGGCAAGTCTGCCTCCGTGCTATTGCTGTGTGTGGCATCTGTCTCTCATTGTGTGGCACCAAAGAACACTGTGTAATACTTGGCCATTTTTTTTTTGCTAAATTCTCTCTTTCCAAAAAAAAAAAAATAGTGGGAGATAAATATTGGCAAGTCTGCCTCCGTGCCATTGCTGTGTGTGGCATCTGTCTCTCATTGTGTGCTACCGAAAACACTGTGTAATACTTGGCCTTTTTTTTTTTTTGGGGTACATTCTCACTTTTCAAAAAAAAAAATTAGTGGGAGATAAATATTGGCAAGTCTGCCTCCGTGCCATTGCTGTGTGTGGCATCTGTCTCTCATTGTGTGGCACCGAAAACACTGTGTAATACTTGGCCATTTTTTTGGGGGGGGTACATTCTCCCTTTTCAAAAAAAAAAATTAGTGGGAGATAAATATTGGCAAGTCTGCCTCCGTGCCATTGCTGTGTGTGGCATCTGTCTCTCATTGTGTGGCACCGAAAACACTGTGTAATACTTGGCCATTTTTTTTGGGGGGGGTACCTTCTCCCTTTTCAAAAAAAAAAATTAGTGGGAGATAAATATTGGCAAGTCTGCCTCCATGCCATTGCTGTGTGTGGCATCTGTCTCTCATTGTGTGCCACCGAAAACACTGTGTAATACTTGGCCTTTTTTTTTTTTTTTGGGGTACATTCTCACTTTTCAAAAAAAAAAATTAGTGGGAGATAAATATTGGCAAGTCTGCCTCCGTGCCATTGCTGTGTGTGGCATCTGTCTCTCATTGTGTGGCACCGAAAACACTGTGTAATACTTGGCCATTTTTTTGGGGGGGGGTACCTTCTCCCTTTTAAAAAAAAAAAATTAGTGGGAGATAAATATTGGCAAGTCTGCCTCCGTGCCATTGCTGTGTGTGGCATCTGTCTCTCATTGTGTGGCACCAAAAACACTGTGTAATACTTGGCCATTTTTTTTGGGGGGGTACCTTCTCTCATTTCAAAAAAAAAAAATTAGTGGGAGATAAATATTGGCAAGTCTGCCTCCGTGCTATTGCTGTGTGTGGCATCTGTCTCTCATTGTGTAGCATCGAAAACCACTGTGTAATACTTGGCCATTTTTTTTTTGCTAAATTCTCTCTTTCCAAAAAAAAAAAATTAGTGGGAGATAAATATTGGCAAGTCTGCCTCCGTGCCATTGCTGTGTGTGGCATCTGTCTCTCATTGTGTGGCACCGAAAACACTGTGTAATACTTGGCCATTTTTTTTTTTTGGGTACATTCTCCCTTTTCAAAAAAAAAAATTAGTGGGAGATAAATATTGGCAAGTCTGCCTCCGTGCCATTGCTGTGTGTGCCATCTGTCTCTCATTGTGTGGCACCGAAAACACTGTGTAATACTTGGCCATTTTTTTTGGGGGGTACCTTCTCTCATTTCAAAAAAAAAAAAATTAGTGGGAGATAAATATTGGCAAGTCTGCCTCCGTGCTATTGCTGTGTGTGGCATCTGTCTCTCATTGTGTGGCACCAAAGAACACTGTGTAATACTTGGCCATTTTTTTTTTGCTAAATTCTCTCTTTCCAAAAAAAAAAAATTAGTGGGAGATAAATATTGGCAAGTCTGCCTCCGTGCCATTGCTGTGTGTGGCATCTGTCTCTCATTGTGTGCTACCGAAAACACTGTGTAATACTTGGCCTTTTTTTTTTTTTGGGGTACATTCTCACTTTTCAAAAAAAAAAATTAGTGGGAGATAAATATTGGCAAGTCTGCCTCCGTGCCATTGCTGTGTGTGGCATCTGTCTCTCATTGTGTGGCACCGAAAACACTGTGTAATACTTGGCCATTTTTTTGGGGGGGGTACATTCTCCCTTTTCAAAAAAAAAAATTAGTGGGAGATAAATATTGGCAAGTCTGCCTCCGTGCCATTGCTGTGTGTGGCATCTGTCTCTCATTGTGTGGCACCGAAAACACTGTGTAATACTTGGCCATTTTTTTTGGGGGGGGTACCTTCTCCCTTTTCAAAAAAAAAAATTAGTGGGAGATAAATATTGGCAAGTCTGCCTCCATGCCATTGCTGTGTGTGGCATCTGTCTCTCATTGTGTGCCACCGAAAACACTGTGTAATACTTGGCCTTTTTTTTTTTTTTTGGGGTACATTCTCACTTTTCAAAAAAAAAAATTAGTGGGAGATAAATATTGGCAAGTCTGCCTCCGTGCCATTGCTGTGTGTGGCATCTGTCTCTCATTGTGTGGCACCGAACACACTGTGTAATACTTGGCCATTTTTTTTGGGGGGTACATTCTCCTTTTTCAAAAAAAAAAATTAGTGGGAGATAAATATTGGCAAGTCTGCCTCCGTGCCATTGCTGTGTGTGGCATCTGTCTCTCATTGTGTGGCACCAAAAACACTGTGTAATACTTGGCCATTTTTTTTAGGGGGGTACCTTCTCTCATTTCAAAACAAAAAAATTAGTGGGAGATAAATATTGGCAAGTCTGCCTCCGTGCTATTGCTGTGTGTGGCATCTGTCTCTCATTGTGTAGCATCGAAAACCACTGTGTAATACTTGGCCATTTTTTTTTTGCTAAATTCTCTCTTTCCAAAAAAAAAAAATTAGTGGGAGATAAATATTGGCAAGTCTGCCTCCGTGCCATTGCTGTGTGTGGCATCTGTCTCTCATTGTGTGGCACCAAAAACACTGTGTAATACTTGGCCATTTTTTTTTGGGGTACATTCTCCCTTTTCAAAAAAAAAATTAGTGGGAGATAAATATTGGCAAGTCTGCCTCCGTGCCATTGCTGTGTGTGGCATCTGTCTCTCATTGTGTGCCACCGAAAACACTGTGAAATACTTGGCCATTTTTTTTTTTTTGGGTACATTCTCCCTTTTCAAAAAAAAAAATTAGTGGGAGATAAATATTGGCAAGTCTGCCTCCGTGCCATTGGTGTGTGTGGCATCTGTCTCTCATTGTGTGGCACCGAAAACACTGTGTAATACTTGGCCATTTTTTTTTTTTGGGTACATTCTCCCTTTTCAAAAAAAAAAATTAGTGGGAGATAAATATTGGCAAGTCTGCCTCCGTGCCATTGCTGTGTGTGGCATCTGTCTCTCATTGTGTGGCACCGAAAACACTGTGTAATACTTGGCCATTTTTTTTGGGGGGGGTACCTTCTCCCTTTTCAAAAAAAAAAATTAGTGGGAGATAAATATTGGCAAGTCTGCCTCCGTGCCATTGCTGTGTGTGGCATCTGTCTCTCATTGTGTGCCACCGAAAACACTGTGTAATACTTGGCCTTTTTTTTTTTTTGGGGGGTACATTCTCACTTTTCAAAAAAAAAAATTAGTGGGAGATAAATATTGGCAAGTCTGCCTCCGTGCCATTGCTGTGTGTGGCATCTGTCTCTCATTGTGTGCCACCGAAAACACTGTGTAATACTTGGCCTTTTTTTTTTTTTTTGGGGTACATTCTCACTTTTCAAAAAAAAAAATTAGTGGGAGATAAATATTGGCAAGTCTGCCTCCGTGCCATTGCTGTGTGTGCCATCTGTCTCTCATTGTGTGGCACCGAAAACACTGTGTAATACTTGGCCATTTTTTTGGGGGGGGTACCTTCTCTCATTTCAAAAAAAAAAAAATTAGTGGGAGATAAATATTGGCAAGTCTGCCTCCGTGCTATTGCTGTGTGTGGCATCTGTCTCTCATTGTGTGGCACCGAAAACCACTGTGTAATACTTGGCCATTTTTTTTTTGCTAAATTCTCTCTTTCCAAAAAAAAAAAATTAGTGGGAGATAAATATTGGCAAGTCTGCCTCCGTGCCATTGCTGTGTGTGGCATCTGTCTCTCATTGTGTGCCACCGAAAACACTGTGTAATACTTGGCCTTTTTTTTTTTTTTTGGGGTACATTCTCACTTTTCAAAAAAAAAAATTAGTGGGAGATAAATATTGGCAAGTCTGCCTCCGTGCCATTGCTGTGTGTGGCATCTGTCTCTCATTGTGTGGCACCGAAAACACTGTGTAATACTTGGCCATTTTTTTTTTGGGGTACATTCTCCCTTTTCAAAAAAAAAAATTAGTGGGAGATAAATATTGGCAAGTCTGCCTCCGTGCCATTGCTGTGTGTGGCATCTGTCTCTCATTGTGTGGCACCAAAAACACTGTGTAATACTTGGCCATTTTTTTGGGGGGGGTACCTTCTCCCTTTTCAAAAAAAAAATTAGTGGGAGATAAATATTGGCAAGTCTGCCTCCGTGCCATTGCTGTGTGTGGCATCTGTCTCTCATTGTGTGCCACCGAAAACACTGTGTAATACTTGGCCTTTTTTTTTTTTGGGGGGGTACATTCTCACTTTTCAAAAAAAAAAATTAGTGGGAGATAAATATTGGCAAGTCTGCCTCCGTGCCATTGCTGTGTGTGGCATCTGTCTCTCATTGTGTGGCACCGAAAACACTGTGTAATACTTGGCCATTTTTTTTTTTGGGGTACATTCTCCCTTTTCAAAAAAAAAAATTAGTGGGAGATAAATATTGGCAAGTCTGCCTCCGTGCCATTGCTGTGTGTGGCATCTGTCTCTCATTGTGTGGCACCGAAAACACTGTGTAATACTTGGCCATTTTTTTTTTTTGGGTACATTCTCCCTTTTCAAAAAAAAAAATTAGTGGGAGATAAATATTGGCAAGTCTGCCTCCGTGCCATTGCTGTGTGTGCCATCTGTCTCTCATTGTGTGGCACCGAAAACACTGTGTAATACTTGGCCATTTTTTTTGGGAGGTACCTTCTCTCATTTCAAAAAAAAAAAAATTAGTGGGAGATAAATATTGGCAAGTCTGCCTCCGTGCTATTGCTGTGTGTGGCATCTGTCTCTCATTGTGTGGCACCAAAGAACACTGTGTAATACTTGGCCATTTTTTTTTTTGCTAAATTCTCTCTTTCCAAAAAAAAAAAATTAGTGGGAGATAAATATTGGCAAGTCTGCCTCCGTGCCATTGCTGTGTGTGGCATCTGTCTCTCATTGTGTGCCACCGAAAACACTGTGTAATACTTGGCCTTTTTTTTTTTTTTGGGGTACATTCTCACTTTTCAAAAAAAAAAATTAGTGGGAGATAAATATTGGCAAGTCTGCCTCCGTGCCATTGCTGTGTGTGGCATCTGTCTCTCATTGTGTGGCACCGAAAACACTGTGTAATACTTGGCCATTTTTTTTTGGGGGGTACATTCTCCCTTTTCAAAAAAAAAAATTAGTGGGAGATAAATATTGGCAAGTCTGCCTCCGTGCCATTGCTGTGTGTGCCATCTGTCTCTCATTGTGTGGCACCGAAAACACTGTGTAATACTTGGCCATTTTTTTGGGGGGGGTACCTTCTCTCATTTCAAAAAAAAAAAAATTAGTGGGAGATAAATATTGGCAAGTCTGCCTCCGTGCTATTGCTGTGTGTGGCATCTGTCTCTCATTGTGTGGCACCGAAAACCACTGTGTAATACTTGGCCATTTTTTTTTTGCTAAATTCTCTCTTTCCAAAAAAAAAAAATTAGTGGGAGATAAATATTGGCAAGTCTGCCTCCGTGCCATTGCTGTGTGTGGCATCTGTCTCTCATTGTGTGCCACCGAAAACACTGTGTAATACTTGGCCTTTTTTTTTTTTTGGGGGGTACATTCTCACTTTTCAAAAAAAAAAATTAGTGGGAGATAAATATTGGCAAGTCTGCCTCCGTGGCATTGCTGTGTGTGGCATCTGTCTCTCATTGTGTGCCACCGAAAACACTGTGTAATACTTGGCCTTTTTTTTTTTTTTTGGGGTACATTCTCACTTTTCAAAAAAAAAAATTAGTGGGAGATAAATATTGGCAAGTCTGCCTCCGTGCCATTGCTGTGTGTGCCATCTGTCTCTCATTGTGTGGCACCGAAAACACTGTGTAATACTTGGCCATTTTTTTGGGGGGGGTACCTTCTCTCATTTAAAAAAAAAAACAATTAGTGGGAGATAAATATTGGCAAGTCTGCCTCCGTGCTATTGCTGTGTGTGGCATCTGTCTCTCATTGTGTGGCACCGAAAACCACTGTGTAATACTTGGCCATTTTTTTTTTGCTAAATTCTCTCTTTCCAAAAAAAAAAAATTAGTGGGAGATAAATATTGGCAAGTCTGCCTCCGTGCCATTGCTGTGTGTGGCATCTGTCTCTCATTGTGTGCCACCGAAAACACTGTGTAATACTTGGCCTTTTTTTTTTTTTTTGGGGTACATTCTCACTTTTCAAAAAAAAAAATTAGTGGGAGATAAATATTGGCAAGTCTGCCTCCGTGCCATTGCTGTGTGTGGCATCTGTCTCTCATTGTGTGGCACCGAAAACACTGTGTAATACTTGGCCATTTTTTTTGGGGGGTACATTCTCCCTTTTCAAAAAAAAAAATTAGTGGGAGATAAATATTGGCAAGTCTGCCTCCGTGCCATTGCTGTGTGTGGCATCTGTCTCTCATTGTGTGGCACCGAAAACACTGTGTAATACTTGGCCATTTTTTTTGGGGGGGTACATTCTCCCTTTTCAAAAAAAAAAATTAGTGGGAGATAAATATTGGCAAGTCTGCCTCCGTGCCATTGCTGTTTGTGGCATCTGTCTCTCATTGTGTAGCATCGAAAACCACTGTGTAATACTTGGCCATTTTTTTGGGGGGGGGTACCTTCTCCCTTTTCAAAAAAAAAAATTAGTGGGAGATAAATATTGGCAAGTCTGCCTCCGTGCCATTGCTGTGTGTGGCATCTGTCTCTCATTGTGTGGCACCGAAAACACTGTGTAATACTTGGCCATTTTTTTTTGGGGGGTACATTCTCCCTTTTCAAAAAAAAAAATTAGTGGGAGATAAATATTGGCAAGTCTGCCTCCGTGCCATTGCTGTGTGTGCCATCTGTCTCTCATTGTGTGGCACCGAAAACACTGTGTAATACTTGGCCATTTTTTTGGGGGGGGTACCTTCTCTCATTTAAAAAAAAAAAAATTAGTGGGAGATAAATATTGGCAAGTCTGCCTCCGTGCTATTGCTGTGTGTGGCATCTGTCTCTCATTGTGTGGCACCGAAAACCACTGTGTAATACTTGGCCATTTTTTTTTTGCTAAATTCTCTCTTTCCAAAAAAAAAAAATTAGTGGGAGATAAATATTGGCAAGTCTGCCTCCGTGCCATTGCTGTGTGTGGCATCTGTCTCTCATTGTGTGCCACCGAAAACACTGTGTAATACTTGGCCTTTTTTTTTTTTTTTGGGGTACATTCTCACTTTTCAAAAAAAAAAATTAGTGGGAGATAAATATTGGCAAGTCTGCCTCCGTGCCATTGCTGTGTGTGGCATCTGTCTCTCATTGTGTGGCACCGAAAACACTGTGTAATACTTGGCCATTTTTTTTGGGGGGTACATTCTCCCTTTTCAAAAAAAAAAATTAGTGGGAGATAAATATTGGCAAGTCTGCCTCCGTGCCATTGCTGTGTGTGGCATCTGTCTCTCATTGTGTGGCACCGAAAACACTGTGTAATACTTGGCCATTTTTTTTTTGGGGGTACATTCTCCCTTTTCAAAAAAAAAAATTAGTGGGAGATAAATATTGGCAAGTCTGCCTCCGTGCCATTGCTGTTTGTGGCATCTGTCTCTCATTGTGTAGCATCGAAAACCACTGTGTAATACTTGGCCATTTTTTTTGGGGGGGGTACCTTCTCCCTTTTCAAAAAAAAAAATTAGTGGGAGATAAATATTGGCAAGTCTGCCTCCGTGCCATTGCTGTGTGTGGCATCTGTCTCTCATTGTGTGGCACCGAAAACACTGTGTAATACTTGGCCATTTTTTTTTTTGGGGTACATTCTCACTTTTCAAAAAAAAAAATTAGTGGGAGATAAATATTGGCAAGTCTGCCTCCGTGCCATTGCTGTGTGTGGCATCTGTCTCTCATTGTGTGGCACCGAAAACACTGTGTAATACTTGGCCATTTTTTTTTTTTGGGTACATTCTCCCTTTTCAAAAAAAAAAATTAGTGGGAGATAAATATTGGCAAGTCTGCCTCCGTGCCATTGCTGTGTGTGCCATCTGTCTCTCATTGTGTGGCACCGAAAACACTGTGTAATACTTGGCCATTTTTTTGGGGGGGTACCTTCTCTCATTTCAAAAAAAAAAAAATTAGTGGGAGATAAATATTGGCAAGTCTGCCTCCGTGCTATTGCTGTGTGTGGCATCTGTCTCTCATTGTGTGGCACCAAAGAACACTGTGTAATACTTGGCCATTTTTTTTTTTGCTAAATTCTCTCTTTCCAAAAAAAAAAAATTAGTGGGAGATAAATATTGGCAAGTCTGCCTCCGTGCCATTGCTGTGTGTGGCATCTGTCTCTCATTGTGTGCCACCGAAAACACTGTGTAATACTTGGCCTTTTTTTTTTTTTTTGGGGTACATTCTCACTTTTCAAAAAAAAAAATTAGTGGGAGATAAATATTGGCAAGTCTGCCTCCGTGCCATTGCTGTGTGTGGCATCTGTCTCTCATTGTGTGGCACCGAAAACACTGTGTAATACTTGGCCATTTTTTTTTGGGGGGTACATTCTCCCTTTTCAAAAAAAAAAATTAGTGGGAGATAAATATTGGCAAGTCTGCCTCCGTGCCATTGCTGTGTGTGGCATCTGTCTCTCATTGTGTGGCACCGAAAACACTGTGTAATACTTGGCCATTTTTTGGGGGGGGGTACCTTCTCCCTTTTCAAAAAAAAAAATTAGTGGGAGATAAATATTGGCAAGTCTGCCTCCGTGCCATTGCTGTGTGTGGCATCTGTCTCTCATTGTGTGCCACCGAAAACACTGTGTAATACTTGGCCTTTTTTTTTTTTTTTGGGGTACATTCTCACTTTTCAAAAAAAAAAATTAGTGGGAGATAAATATTGGCAAGTCTGCCTCCGTGCCATTGCTGTGTGTGGCATCTGTCTCTCATTGTGTGCCACCGAAAACACTGTGTAATACTTGGCCATTTTTTTTTGGGGGGTACATTCTCCCTTTTCAAAAAAAAAAATTAGTGGGAGATAAATATTGGCAAGTCTGCCTCCGTGCCATTGCTGTGTGTGGCATCTGTCTCTCATTGTGTGGCACCGAAAACACTGTGTAATACTTGGCCATTTTTTGGGGGGGGGGTACCTTCTCCCTTTTCAAAAAAAATAAATTAGTGGGAGATAAATATTGGCAAGTCTGCCTCCGTGCCATTGCTGTGTGTGGCATCTGTCTCTCATTGTGTGCCACCGAAAACACTGTGTAATACTTGGCCTTTTTTTTTTTTTTGGGGTACATTCTCACTTTTCAAAAAAAAAAATTAGTGGGAGATAAATATTGGCAAGTCTGCCTCCGTGCCATTGCTGTGTGTGGCATCTGTCTCTCATTGTGTGGCACCGAAAACACTGTGTAATACTTGGCCATTTTTTTTTGGGGGTACATTCTCCTTTTTCAAAAAAAAAAATTAGTGGGAGATAAATATTGGCAAGTCTGCCTCCGTGCCATTGCTGTGTGTGGCATCTGTCTCTCATTGTGTGGCACCAAAAACACTGTGTAATACTTGGCCATTTTTTTTTGGGGGGGTACCTTCTCTCATTTCAAAAAAAAAAAATTAGTGGGAGACAAATATTGGCAAGTCTGCCTCCGTGCTATTGCTGTGTGTGGCATCTGTCTCTCATTGTGTAGCATCGAAAACCACTGTGTAATACTTGGCCATTTTTTTTTTGCTAAATTCTCTCTTTCCAAAAAAAAAAAATTAGTGGGAGATAAATATTGGCAAGTCTGCCTCCGTGCCATTGCTGAGTGTGGCATCTGTCTCTCATTGTGTGGCACCAAAAACACTGTGTAATACTTGGCCATTTTTTTTTTGGGGTACATTCTCCCTTTTCAAAAAAAAAATTAGTGGGAGATAAATATTGGCAAGTCTGCCTCCGTGCCATTGCTGTGTGTGGCATCTGTCTCTCATTGTGTGCCACCGAAAACACTGTGTAATACTTGGCCATTTTTTTTTTTTTGGGTACATTCTCCCTTTTCAAAAAAAAAAATTAGTGGGAGATAAATATTGGCAAGTCTGCCTCCGTGCCATTGGTGTGTGTGGCATCTGTCTCTCATTGTGTGGCACCGAAAACACTGTGTAATACTTGGCCATTTTTTTTTTTTTGGGTACATTCTCCCTTTTCAAAAAAAAAAATTAGTGGGAGATAAATATTGGCAAGTCTGCCTCCGTGCCATTGCTGTGTGTGCCATCTGTCTCTCATTGTGTGGCACCGAAAACACTGTGTAATACTTGGCCATTTTTTTTGGGGTTGTACATTCTCCCTTTTCAAAAAAAAAAATTAGTGGGAGATAAATATTGGCAAGTCTGCCTCCGTGCCATTGCTGTGTGTGGCATCTGTCTCTCATTGTGTGGCACTGAAAACACTGTGTAATACTTGGCCATTTTTTTGGGGGGGGGGTACCTTCTCCCTTTTCAAAAAAAAAAATTAGTGGGAGATAAATATTGGCAAGTCTGCCTCCATGCCATTGCTGTGTGTGGCATCTGTCTCTCATTGTGTGCCACCGAAAACACTGTGTAATACTTGGCCTTTTTTTTTTTTTTTGGGGTACATTCTCACTTTTCAAAAAAAAAAATTAGTGGGAGATAAATATTGGCAAGTCTGCCTCCGTGCCATTGCTGTGTGTGGCATCTGTCTCTCATTGTGTGGCACCGAAAACACTGTGTAATACTTGGCCATTTTTTTTTGGGGGTACATTCTCCTTTTTCAAAAAAAAAAATTAGTGGGAGATAAATATTGGCAAGTCTGCCTCCGTGCCATTGCTGTGTGTGGCATCTGTCTCTCATTGTGTGGCACCAAAAACACTGTGTAATACTTGGCCATTTTTTTGGGGGGGGTACCTTCTCTCATTTAAAAAAAAAAAAATTAGTGGGAGATAAATATTGGCAAGTCTGCCTCCGTGCTATTGCTGTGTGTGGCATCTGTCTCTCATTGTGTAGCATCGAAAACCACTGTGTAATACTTGGCCATTTTTTTTTTGCTAAATTCTCTCTTTCCAAAAAAAAAAAATTAGTGGGAGATAAATATTGGCAAGTCTGCCTCCGTGCCATTGCTGTGTGTGGCATCTGTCTCTCATTGTGTGGCACCAAAAACACTGTGTAATACTTGGCCATTTTTTTTGGGGGGTACATTCTCCCTTTTCAAAAAAAAAATTAGTGGGAGATAAATATTGGCAAGTCTGCCTCCGTGCCATTGCTGTGTGTGGCATCTGTCTCTCATTGTGTGCCACCGAAAACACTGTGTAATACTTGGCCATTTTTTTTTTTTTGGGTACATTCTCCCTTTTCAAAAAAAAAAATTAGTGGGAGATAAATATTGGCAAGTCTGCCTCCGTGCCATTGGTGTGTGTGGCATCTGTCTCTCATTGTGTGGCACCGAAAACACTGTGTAATACTTGGCCATTTTTTTTTTTTTGGGTACATTCTCCCTTTTCAAAAAAAAAAATTAGTGGGAGATAAATATTGGCAAGTCTGCCTCCGTGCCATTGCTGTGTGTGCCATCTGTCTCTCATTGTGTGCCACCGAAAACACTGTGTAATACTTGGCCATTTTTTTGGGGGGGGGTACCTTCTCCCTTTTCAAAAAAAAAAATTAGTGGGAGATAAATATTGGCAAGTCTGCCTCCATGCCATTGCTGTGTGTGGCATCTGTCTCTCATTGTGTGCCACCGAAAACACTGTGTAATACTTGGCCTTTTTTTTTTTTTTTGGGGTACATTCTCACTTTTCAAAAAAAAAAATTAGTGGGAGATAAATATTGGCAAGTCTGCCTCCGTGCCATTGCTGTGTGTGGCATCTGTCTCTCATTGTGTGGCACCGAAAACACTGTGTAATACTTGGCCATTTTTTTTTGGGGTACATTCTCCTTTTTCAAAAAAAAAAATTAGTGGGAGATAAATATTGGCAAGTCTGCCTCCGTGCCATTGCTGTGTGTGGCATCTGTCTCTCATTGTGTGGCACCAAAAACACTGTGTAATACTTGGCCATTTTTTTTGGGGGGGTACCTTCTCTCATTTCAAAAAAAAAAAATTAGTGGGAGATAAATATTGGCAAGTCTGCCTCCGTGCTATTGCTGTGTGTGGCATCTGTCTCTCATTGTGTAGCATCGAAAACCACTGTGTAATACTTGGCCATTTTTTTTTTGCTAAATTCTCTCTTTCCAAAAAAAAAAAATTAGTGGGAGATAAATATTGGCAAGTCTGCCTCCGTGCCATTGCTGTGTGTGGCATCTGTCTCTCATTGTGTGGCACCAAAAACACTGTGTAATACTTGGCCATTTTTTTTTTGGGGTACATTCTCCCTTTTCAAAAAAAAAATTAGTGGGAGATAAATATTGGCAAGTCTGCCTCCGTGCCATTGCTGTGTGTGGCATCTGTCTCTCATTGTGTGCCACCGAAAACACTGTGTAATACTTGGCCATTTTTTTTGGGGGGGTACATTCTCCCTTTTCAAAAAAAAAAATTAGTGGGAGATAAATATTGGCAAGTCTGCCTCCGTGCCATTGCTGTGTGTGGCATCTGTCTCTCATTGTGTGGCACCGAAAACACTGTGTAATACTTGGCCATTTTTTGGGGGGGGGGTACCTTCTCCCTTTTCAAAAAAAATAAATTAGTGGGAGATAAATATTGGCAAGTCTGCCTCCGTGCCATTGCTGTGTGTGGCATCTGTCTCTCATTGTGTGCCACCGAAAACACTGTGTAATACTTGGCCTTTTTTTTTTTTTTTGGGGTACATTCTCACTTTTCAAAAAAAAAAATTAGTGGGAGATAAATATTGGCAAGTCTGCCTCCGTGCCATTGCTGTGTGTGGCATCTGTCTCTCATTGTGTGGCACCGAAAACACTGTGTAATACTTGGCCATTTTTTTTGGGGGGTACATTCTCCTTTTTCAAAAAAAAAAATTAGTGGGAGATAAATATTGGCAAGTCTGCCTCCGTGCCATTGCTGTGTGTGGCATCTGTCTCTCATTGTGTGGCACCAAAAACACTGTGTAATACTTGGCCATTTTTTTTGGGGGGGGTACCTTCTCTCATTTCAAAAAAAAAAAATTAGTGGGAGACAAATATTGGCAAGTCTGCCTCCGTGCTATTGCTGTGTGTGGCATCTGTCTCTCATTGTGTAGCATCGAAAACCACTGTGTAATACTTGGCCATTTTTTTTTTGCTAAATTCTCTCTTTCCAAAAAAAAAAAATTAGTGGGAGATAAATATTGGCAAGTCTGCCTCCGTGCCATTGCTGAGTGTGGCATCTGTCTCTCATTGTGTGGCACCAAAAACACTGTGTAATACTTGGCCATTTTTTTTTTGGGGTACATTCTCCCTTTTCAAAAAAAAAATTAGTGGGAGATAAATATTGGCAAGTCTGCCTCCGTGCCATTGCTGTGTGTGGCATCTGTCTCTCATTGTGTGCCACCGAAAACACTGTGTAATACTTGGCCATTTTTTTTTTTTTGGGTACATTCTCCCTTTTCAAAAAAAAAAATTAGTGGGAGATAAATATTGGCAAGTCTGCCTCCGTGCCATTGGTGTGTGTGGCATCTGTCTCTCATTGTGTGGCACCGAAAACACTGTGTAATACTTGGCCATTTTTTTTTTTTTGGGTACATTCTCCCTTTTCAAAAAAAAAAATTAGTGGGAGATAAATATTGGCAAGTCTGCCTCCGTGCCATTGCTGTGTGTGCCATCTGTCTCTCATTGTGTGGCACCGAAAACACTGTGTAATACTTGGCCATTTTTTTTGGGGTTGTACATTCTCCCTTTTCAAAAAAAAAAATTAGTGGGAGATAAATATTGGCAAGTCTGCCTCCGTGCCATTGCTGTGTGTGGCATCTGTCTCTCATTGTGTGGCACTGAAAACACTGTGTAATACTTGGCCATTTTTTTTGGGGGGGGGTACCTTCTCCCTTTTCAAAAAAAAAAATTAGTGGGAGATAAATATTGGCAAGTCTGCCTCCATGCCATTGCTGTGTGTGGCATCTGTCTCTCATTGTGTGCCACCGAAAACACTGTGTAATACTTGGCCTTTTTTTTTTTTTTTGGGGTACATTCTCACTTTTCAAAAAAAAAAATTAGTGGGAGATAAATATTGGCAAGTCTGCCTCCGTGCCATTGCTGTGTGTGGCATCTGTCTCTCATTGTGTGGCACCGAAAACACTGTGTAATACTTGGCCATTTTTTTTTGGGGGTACATTCTCCTTTTTCAAAAAAAAAAATTAGTGGGAGATAAATATTGGCAAGTCTGCCTCCGTGCCATTGCTGTGTGTGGCATCTGTCTCTCATTGTGTGGCACCAAAAACACTGTGTAATACTTGGCCATTTTTTTTGGGGGGGTACCTTCTCTCATTTAAAAAAAAAAAAATTAGTGGGAGATAAATATTGGCAAGTCTGCCTCCGTGCTATTGCTGTGTGTGGCATCTGTCTCTCATTGTGTAGCATCGAAAACCACTGTGTAATACTTGGCCATTTTTTTTTTGCTAAATTCTCTCTTTCCAAAAAAAAAAAATTAGTGGGAGATAAATATTGGCAAGTCTGCCTCCGTGCCATTGCTGTGTGTGGCATCTGTCTCTCATTGTGTGGCACCAAAAACACTGTGTAATACTTGGCCATTTTTTTTGGGGGGTACATTCTCCCTTTTCAAAAAAAAAATTAGTGGGAGATAAATATTGGCAAGTCTGCCTCCGTGCCATTGCTGTGTGTGGCATCTGTCTCTCATTGTGTGCCACCGAAAACACTGTGTAATACTTGGCCATTTTTTTTTTTTTGGGTACATTCTCCCTTTTCAAAAAAAAAAATTAGTGGGAGATAAATATTGGCAAGTCTGCCTCCGTGCCATTGGTGTGTGTGGCATCTGTCTCTCATTGTGTGGCACCGAAAACACTGTGTAATACTTGGCCATTTTTTTTGGGGGGTACATTCTCCTTTTTCAAAAAAAAAAATTAGTGGGAGATAAATATTGGCAAGTCTGCCTCCGTGCCATTGCTGTGTGTGGCATCTGTCTCTCATTGTGTGGCACCAAAAACACTGTGTAATACTTGGCCATTTTTTTGGGGGGGGTACCTTCTCTCATTTAAAAAAAAAAAAATTAGTGGGAGATAAATATTGGCAAGTCTGCCTCCGTGCTATTGCTGTGTGTGGCATCTGTCTCTCATTGTGTAGCATCGAAAACCACTGTGTAATACTTGGCCATTTTTTTTTTGCTAAATTCTCTCTTTCCAAAAAAAAAAAATTAGTGGGAGATAAATATTGGCAAGTCTGCCTCCGTGCCATTGCTGTGTGTGGCATCTGTCTCTCATTGTGTGGCACCAAAAACACTGTGTAATACTTGGCCATTTTTTTGGGGGGGTACATTCTCCCTTTTCAAAAAAAAAATTAGTGGGAGATAAATATTGGCAAGTCTGCCTCCGTGCCATTGCTGTGTGTGGCATCTGTCTCTCATTGTGTGCCACCGAAAACACTGTGTAATACTTGGCCATTTTTTTTTTTTTGGGTACATTCTCCCTTTTCAAAAAAAAAAATTAGTGGGAGATAAATATTGGCAAGTCTGCCTCCGTGCCATTGCTGTGTGTGGCATCTGTCTCTCATTGTGTGGCACCAAAAACACTGTGTAATACTTGGCCATTTTTTTTGGGGGGTACATTCTCCCTTTTCAAAAAAAAAATTAGTGGGAGATAAATATTGGCAAGTCTGCCTCCGTGCCATTGCTGTGTGTGGCATCTGTCTCTCATTGTGTGCCACCGAAAACACTGTGTAATACTTGGCCATTTTTTTTTTTTTGGGTACATTCTCCCTTTTCAAAAAAAAAAATTAGTGGGAGATAAATATTGGCAAGTCTGCCTCCGTGCCATTGGTGTGTGTGGCATCTGTCTCTCATTGTGTGGCACCGAAAACACTGTGTAATACTTGGCCATTTTTTTTTTTTTGGGTACATTCTCCCTTTTCAAAAAAAAAAATTAGTGGGAGATAAATATTGGCAAGTCTGCCTCCGTGCCATTGCTGTGTGTGCCATCTGTCTCTCATTGTGTGCCACCGAAAACACTGTGTAATACTTGGCCATTTTTTTGGGGGGGGGTACCTTCTCCCTTTTCAAAAAAAAAAATTAGTGGGAGATAAATATTGGCAAGTCTGCCTCCATGCCATTGCTGTGTGTGGCATCTGTCTCTCATTGTGTGCCACCGAAAACACTGTGTAATACTTGGCCTTTTTTTTTTTTTTTGGGGTACATTCTCACTTTTCAAAAAAAAAAATTAGTGGGAGATAAATATTGGCAAGTCTGCCTCCGTGCCATTGCTGTGTGTGGCATCTGTCTCTCATTGTGTGGCACCGAAAACACTGTGTAATACTTGGCCATTTTTTTTTGGGGTACATTCTCCTTTTTCAAAAAAAAAAATTAGTGGGAGATAAATATTGGCAAGTCTGCCTCCGTGCCATTGCTGTGTGTGGCATCTGTCTCTCATTGTGTGGCACCAAAAACACTGTGTAATACTTGGCCATTTTTTTTGGGGGGGTACCTTCTCTCATTTCAAAAAAAAAAAATTAGTGGGAGATAAATATTGGCAAGTCTGCCTCCGTGCTATTGCTGTGTGTGGCATCTGTCTCTCATTGTGTAGCATCGAAAACCACTGTGTAATACTTGGCCATTTTTTTTTTGCTAAATTCTCTCTTTCCAAAAAAAAAAAATTAGTGGGAGATAAATATTGGCAAGTCTGCCTCCGTGCCATTGCTGTGTGTGGCATCTGTCTCTCATTGTGTGGCACCAAAAACACTGTGTAATACTTGGCCATTTTTTTTTGGGGGTACATTCTCCCTTTTCAAAAAAAAAATTAGTGGGAGATAAATATTGGCAAGTCTGCCTCCGTGCCATTGCTGTGTGTGGCATCTGTCTCTCATTGTGTGCCACCGAAAACACTGTGTAATACTTGGCCATTTTTTTTTTTTTGGGTACATTCTCCCTTTTCAAAAAAAAAAATTAGTGGGAGATAAATATTGGCAAGTCTGCCTCCGTGCCATTGGTGTGTGTGGCATCTGTCTCTCATTGTGTGGCACCGAAAACACTGTGTAATACTTGGCCATTTTTTTTTTTTTGGGTACATTCTCCCTTTTCAAAAAAAAAAAATTAGTGGGAGATAAATATTGGCAAGTCTGCCTCCGTGCCATTGCTGTGTGTGCCATCTGTCTCTCATTGTGTGCCACCGAAAACACTGTGTAATACTTGGCCATTTTTTTTGGGGGGGTACCTTCTCTCATTTAAAAAAAAAAAAAATTAGTGGGAGATAAATATTGGCAAGTCTGCCTCCGTGCTATTGCTGTGTGTGGCATCTGTCTCTCATTGTGTGGCACCGAAAACCACTGTGTAATACTTGGCCATTTTTTTTTTGCTAAATTCTCTCTTTCCAAAAAAAAAAAATTAGTGGGAGATAAATATTGGCAAGTCTGCCTCCGTGCCATTGCTGTGTGTGGCATCTGTCTCTCATTGTGTGGCACCAAAAACACTGTGTAATACTTGGCCATTTTTTTTTTGGGGTACATTCTCCCTTTTCAAAAAAAAAATTAGTGGGAGATAAATATTGGCAAGTCTGCCTCCGTGCCATTGCTGTGTGTGGCATCTGTCTCTCATTGTGTGCCACCGAAAACACTGTGTAATACTTGGCCATTTTTTTTTTTTTGGGTACATTCTCCCTTTTCAAAAAAAAAAATTAGTGGGAGATAAATATTGGCAAGTCTGCCTCCGTGCCATTGGTGTGTGTGGCATCTGTCTCTCATTGTGTGGCACCGAAAACACTGTGTAATACTTGGCCATTTTTTTTTTTTTGGGTACATTCTCCCTTTTGCAAAAAAAAAAATTAGTGGGAGATAAATATTGGCAAGTCTGCCTCCGTGCCATTGCTGTGTGTGCCATCTGTCTCTCATTGTGTGCCACCGAAAACACTGTGTAATACTTGGCCATTTTTTTTGGGGGGGTACCTTCTCTCATTTAAAAAAAAAAAAAATTAGTGGGAGATAAATATTGGCAAGTCTGCCTCCGTGCTATTGCTGTGTGTGGCATCTGTCTCTCATTGTGTGGCACCGAAAACCACTGTGTAATACTTGGCCATTTTTTTTTTGCTAAATTCTCTCTTTCCAAAAAAAAAAAATTAATGGGAGATAAATATTGGCAAGTCTGCCTCCGTGCCATTGCTGTGTGTGGCATCTGTCTCTCATTGTGTGCCACCGAAAACACTGTGTAATACTTGGCCATTTTTTTTTGGGGGGGTACCTTCTCCCTTTTCAAAAAAAAAAATTAGTGGGAGATAAATATTGGCAAGTCTGCCTCCGTGCCATTGCTGTGTGTGGCATCTGTCTCTCATTGTGTGCCACCGAAAACACTGTGTAATACTTGGCCTTTTTTTTTTTGGGGGGGGTACATTCTCACTTTTCAAAAAAAAAAATTAGTGGGAGATAAATATTGGCAAGTCTGCCTCCGTGCCATTGCTGTGTGTGGCATCTGTCTCTCATTGTGTGGCACCGAAAACACTGTGTAATACTTGGCCATTTTTTTTTTGGGTACATTCTCCCTTTTCAAAAAAAAAAATTAGTGGGAGATAAATATTGGCAAGTCTGCCTCCATGCAGGGCCGGCGTTAGGGGCAGGCAGACCAGGCAGCTGCCTGGGGCCCCCACTCCCCCAGGGGCCCCCAGCTAGCGGCAAATCACGCAGCCACTATGGGGCCCCGGGCCCCTGTGAGGCAGGGGGCCCGCCTGCCGCCAGCGCTGACTCCCCCGCCGCATTGAACTGTACCGGCGTCTGCCGGTACAGTTCAAAGCAATGATGGAGGAGAGAGCGTCACCTGACGCCCCCTCTCCCATCATTCCCCGCTCTGCCTCTGACACAGCAGGTGCGCGCGCACTCACTGTGTCCCAGGCAGAGCAGCTGCAGCCGCCGACACAGGAGCAGCGTGGGCACGTGTGGAGAGGTGAGGAGCTTGTGTTTTTTTTTTTTCTTTTTACTGGACGGGGAGAGGAGAGGGGAGGAGGGGAGAGGAGAGGAGAGGGGGGGATGTGAGCTGTGGTGTACACCACTGGGGGCTGTGCTGTATACTACTGGGGGCTCTGCTGTATACCCCTGGGGGCACTGCTGTACACCACTGGGGGATGTGCTGTATACTACTGGGGGCTCTGCTGTATACCCCTGGGGGCACTGCTGTACACCACTGGGGGCTGTGCTGTATACTACTGGGGGCTCTGCTGTATACCCCTGGGGGCACTGCTGTACACCACTGGGGGCTGTGCTGTATACTACTGGGGGCTCTGCTGTATACCCCTGGGGGCACTGCTGTACACCACTGGGGGCTGTGCTGTATACTACTGGGGGCTCTGCTGTATACCCCTGGGGGCTCTGCTGTATACCCCTGGGGGCTCTGCTGTATACCCCTGGGGGCTCTGCTGTATACCACTGGGGGCTCTGCTGTATACCACTGGGGGCTGTGCTGTATACCCCTGGGGGCTCTGCTGTATACCCCTGGGGGCTCTGCTGTATACCCCTGGGGGCTCTGCTGTATACCCCTGGGGGCTCTGCTGTATATTACTGGGGGCTGTGCTGTATACTACTGGGGGCTGTGCTGTATACTACTGGGGGCTCTGCTGTATACCCCTGGGGGCTCTGCTGTATATTACTGGGGGCTCTGCTGTATATTACTGGGGGCTGTGCTGTATACTACTGGGGGCTGTGCTGTATACCCCTGGGGGCTGTGCTGTATACCCCTGGGGGCTCTGCTGTATACCCCTGGGGGCTCTGCTGTATACCCCTGGGGGCTCTGCTGTATACCCCTGTGGGCTTTGCTGTATACCACTGGGGGCTCTGCTGTATACCACTGGGGGCTCTGCTGTATACCATATGGAGGACTATGGCGTGTGCATTTTACAATATGGAGGACTGTGGTGCACATTATAATATATGGAGGACTATGGGGTGTATTATACTAAACAAGCAAAATGCTGCATATTCATTGGGTGATTGGATTGTTTATGCCGGAATAAAAATCATTGTTCTCAGCAGCACATCACCCTATGTAAACTGTAGATGTGCTGCTGATAACATGATACTGTATGGTGATCTGTTAGTGATCTATTAGTGATGGTTCTGTCCCATCATTCTTTCTCAGATGGTGGAAAGAGGCCTGGAAACAAGCATCCAACGACTTCAGTATTGTCGATCACACTCGTTTAGCGGCCTGAGATCAGCGCAGGTAAATACAACCGAAATGCTTCTGTGTGACGTGCAATATGTTAGCATTTGGGGCCCCATTTTAAACTTTGCCTAGGGCCCCACTTTGCCTAAAACCGGCCCTGCCTCCGTGCCATTGCTGTGTGTGGCATCTGTCTCTCATTGTGTGGCACCGAAAACACTGTGTAATACTTGGCTATTTTTTGGGGGGGGGTACCTTCTCTCATTTCAAAAAAAAAAAATTAGTGGGAGATAAATATTGGCAAGTCTGCCTCCGTGCTATTGCTGTGTGTGGCATCTGTCTCTCATTGTGTGGCATCGAAAACCACTGTGTAATACTTGGCCATTTTTTTTTTGCTAAATTCTCTCTTTCCAAAAAAAAAAAATTAGTGGGAGATAAATATTGGCAAGTCTGCCTCCGTGCCATTGCTGTGTGTGGCATCTGTCTCTCATTGTGTGCCACCGAAAACCACTGTGTAATACTTGGCCATTTTTTTTTTGCTAAATTCTCTCTTTCCCAAAAAAAAAAATTAGTGGGAGATAAATATTGGCAAGTCTGCCTCCGTGCCATTGCTGTGTGTGGCATCTGTCTCTCATTGTGTGCCACCGAAAACACTGTGTAATACTTGGCCAATTTTTTTTTGGGGGGTACATTCTCCCTTTTCAAAAAAAAAAAAAATAGTGGGAGATAAATATTGGCAAGTCTGCCTCCGTGCCATTGCTGTGTGTGGCATCTGTCTCTCATTGTGTGCCACCGAAAACACTGTGTAATACTTGGCCATTTTTTTTGGGGGGGGTACATTCTCCCTTTTCAAAAAAAAAATTAGTGGGAGATAAATATTGGCAAGTCTGCCTCCGTGCCATTGCTGTGTGTGGCATCTGTCTCTCATTGTGTGGCACCGAAAACACTGTGTAATACTTGGCCATTTTTTTGGGGGGGTACATTCTCCCTTTTCAAAAAAAAAAAATAGTGGGAGATAAATATTGGCAAGTCTGCCTCCGTGCCATTGCTGTGTGTGGCATCTGTCTCTCATTGTGTGCCACCGAAAACACTGTGTAATACTTGGCCTTTTTTTTTTTTTTGGGGTACATTCTCACTTTTCAAAAAAAAAAATTAGTGGGAGATAAATATTGGCAAGTCTGCCTCTGTGCCATTGCTGTGTGTGGCATCTGTCTCTCATTGTGTGGCACCGAAAACACTGTGTAATACTTGGCCATTTTTTTTTTTTTGGGTACATTCTCCCTTTTCAAAAAAAAAAATTAGTGGGAGATAAATATTGGCAAGTCTGCCTCCGTGCCATTGCTGTGTGTGGCATCTGTCTCTCATTGTGTGGCACCGAAAATACTGTGTAATACTTGGCCATTTTTTGGGGGGGTTCCTTCTCTCATTTCAAAAATAAAAAATTAGTGGGAAATAAATATTGGCAAGTCTGCCTCCGTGCTATTGCTGTGTGTGGCATCTGTCTCTCATTGTGTGGCATCGAAAACCACTGTGTAATACTTGGCCATTTTTTTTTTTGCTAAATTCTCTCTTTCCAAAAAAAAAAATTAGTGGGAGATAAATATTGGCAAGTCTGCCTCCGTGCCATTGCTGTGTGTGGCATCTGTCTCTCATTGTGTGCCACCGAAAACACTGTGTAATACTTGGCCAATTTTTTTTGGGGGGGTACATTCTCCCTTTTCAAAAAAAAAAAAAAATAGTGGGAGATAAATATTGGCAAGTCTGCCTCCGTGCCATTGCTGTGTGTGGCATCTGTCTCTCATTGTGTGCCACCGAAAACACTGTGTAATACTTGGCCATTTTTTTTTTTTTTGGGTACATTCTCCCTTTTCAAAAAAAAAAATTAGTGGGAGACAAATATTGGCAAGTCTGCCTCCGTGCCATTGCTGTGTGTGGCATCTGTCTCTCATTGTGTGGCACCGAAAACACTGTGTAATACTTGGCCATTTTTTTGGGGGGGGTACCTTCTCTCATTTAAAAAAAAAAAAATTAGTGGGAGATAAATATTGGCAAGTCTGCCTCCGTGCTATTGCTGTGTGTGGCATCTGTCTCTCATTGTGTGGCACCGAAAACCACTGTGTAATACTTGGCCATTTTTTTTTTGCTAAATTCTCTCTTTCCAAAAAAAAAAAATTAGTGGGAGATAAATATTGGCAAGTCTGCCTCCGTGCCATTGCTGTGTGTGGCATCTGTCTCTCATTGTGTGCCACCGAAAACACTGTGTAATACTTGGCCAATTTATTTTTTTTTGGGTACATTCTCCCTTTTAAAAAAAAAAATAGTGGGAGATAAATATTGGCAAGTCTGCCTCCGTGTCATTGCTGTGTGTGGCATCTGTCTCTCATTGTGTGGCACCGAAAACCACTGTGTAATACTTGGCCATTTTTTTTTTTTTGCTAAATTCTCCCTTTCCAAAAAAAAATTAGTGGGAGATAAATATTGGCAAGTCTGCCTCCGTGCCATTGCTGTGTGTGGCATCTGTCTCTCATTGTGTGGCACCAAAAACACTGTGTAATACTTGGCCATTTTTTTTGGGGGGGTACATTCTCCCTTTTCAAAAAAAAAATTAGTGGGAGATAAATATTGGCAAGTCTGCCTCCGTGCCATTGCTGTGTGTGGCATCTGTCTCTCATTGTGTGCCACCGAAAACACTGTGTAATACTTGGCCATTTTTTTTTTTTTGCTAAATTCTCCCTTTCCAAAAAAAAATTAGTGGGAGATAAATATTGGCAAGTCTGCCTCCGTGCCATTGCTGTGTGTGGCATCTGTCTCTCATTGTGTGGCACCAAAAACACTGTGTAATACTTGGCCATTTTTTGGGGGGGGTACATTCTCCCTTTTCAAAAAAAAAATTAGTGGGAGATAAATATTGGCAAGTCTGCCTCCGTGGCATTGCTGTGTGTGGCATCTGTCTCTCATTGTGTGGCACCGAAAACACTGTGTAATACTTGGCCATTTTTTTGGGGGGGTACATTCTCCCTTTTCAAAAAAAAAAAATTAGTGGGAGATAAATATTGGCAAGTCTGCCTCCGTGCCATTGCTGTGTGTGGCATCTGTCTCTCATTGTGTGGCACCGAAAACCACTGTGTAATACTTGGCCATTTTTTTAGGGGGGGTACCTTCTCTCATTTCAAAAAAAAAAAATTAGTGGGAGATAAATATTGGCAAGTCTGCCTCCGTGCTATTGCTGTGTGTGGCATCTGTCTCTCATTGTGTGGCACCGAAAACCACTGTGTAATACTTGGCCATTTTTTTTTTGCTAAATTCTCTCTTTCCCAAAAAAAAAAATTAGTGGGAGATAAATATTGGCAAGTCTGCCTCCGTGCCATTGCTGTGTGTGGCATCTGTCTCTCATTGTGTGCCACCGAAAACACTGTGTAATACTTGGCCAATTTTTTTTTTTTTGGGTACATTCTCCCTTTTCAAAAAAAAAAAAAATAGTGGGAGATAAATATTGGCAAGTCTGCCTCCGTGCCATTGCTGTGTGTGGCATCTGTCTCTCATTGTGTGGCACCGAAAACACTAATACTTGGCCATTTTTTTTTGGGGGGGTACATTCTCCCTTTTCAAAAAAAAAAATTAGTGGGAGATAAATATTGGCAAGTCTGCCTCTGTGCCATTGCTGTGTGTGGCATCTGTCTCTCATTGTGTGCCACCGAAAACACTGTGTAATACTTGGCCAATTTTTTTTTTTTTGGGTACATTCTCCCTTTTCAAAAAAAAAATAGTGGGAGATAAATATTGGCAAGTCTGCCTCCGTGTCATTGCTGTGTGTGGCATCTGTCTCTCATTGTGTGGCACCGAAAACCACTGTGTAATACTTGGCCATTTTTTTTTTTTTGCTAAATTCTCCCTTTCCAAAAAAAAATTAGTGGGAGATAAATATTGGCAAGTCTGCCTCCGTGCCATTGCTGTGTGTGGCATCTGTCTCTCATTGTGTGGCACCAAAAATACTGTGTAATACTTGGCCATTTTTTGGGGGGGGGGGTACATTCTCCCTTTTCAAAAAAAAAATTAGTGGGAGATAAATATTGGCAAGTCTGCCTCCGTGCCATTGCTGTGTGTGGCATCTGTCTCTCATTGTGTGCCACCGAAAACACTGTGTAATACTTGGCCATTTTTTTTTTTTTGGGGTACATTCTCCCTTTTCAAAAAAAAAAATTAGTGGGAGATAAATATTGGCAAGTCTGCCTCCGTGCCATTGCTGTGTGTGGCATCTGTCTCTCATTGTGTGGCACCGAAAACACTGTGTAATACTTGGCCATTTTTTTTTTTGGGGTACATTCTCCCTTTTCAAAAAAAAAAATTAGTGGGAGATAAATATTGGCAAGTCTGCCTCCGTGCCATTGCTGTGTGTGCCATCTGTCTCTCATTGTGTGGCACCGAAAACACTGTGTAATACTTGGCCATTTTTTTGGGGGGGGTACCTTCTCTCATTTCAAAAAAAAAAAAATTAGTGGGAGATAAATATTGGCAAGTCTGCCTCCGTGCTATTGCTGTGTGTGGCATCTGTCTCTCATTGTGTGGCACCGAAAACCACTGTGTAATACTTGGCCATTTTTTTTTTTGCTAAATTCTCTCTTTCCAAAAAAAAAAAATTAGTGGGAGCTAAATATTGGCAAGTCTGCTTCCGTGTCATTGCTGTGTGTGGCATCTGTCTCTCATTGTGTGCCACCGAAAACACTGTGTAATACTTGGCCATTTTTTTGGGGGGGGGGTACCTTCTCCCTTTTCAAAAAAAAAAAATTAGTGGGAGATAAATATTGGCAAGTCTGCCTCCGTGCCATTGCTGTGTGTGGCATCTGTCTCTCATTGTGTGCCACCGAAAACACTGTGTAATACTTGGCCTTTTTTTTTGGGGGGGGGGTACATTCTCACTTTTCAAAAAAAAAAATTAGTGGGAGATAAATATTGGCAAGTCTGCCTCCGTGCCATTGCTGTGTGTGGCATCTGTCTCTCATTGTGTGGCACCGAAAACACTGTGTAATACTTGGCCATTTTTTTTTTGGGTACATTCTCCCTTTTCAAAAAAAAAAATTAGTGGGAGATAAATATTGGCAAGTCTGCCTCCGTGCCATTGCTGTGTGTGGCATCTGTCTCTCATTGTGTGGCACCGAAAACACTGTGTAATACTTGGCCATTTTTTTTGGGGGGGTACCTTCTCTCATTTCAAAAAAAAAAATTAGTGGGAGATAAATATTGGCAAGTCTGCCTCCGTGCTATTGCTGTGTGTGGCATCTGTCTCTCATTGTGTGGCATCGAAAACCACTGTGTAATACTTGGCCATTTTTTTTTTGCTAAATTCTCTCTTTCCAAAAAAAAAAAATTAGTGGGAGATAAATATTGGCAAGTCTGCCTCCGTGCCATTGCTGTGTGTGGCATCTGTCTCTCATTGTGTGCCACCGAAAACACTGTGTAATACTTGGCCAATTTTTTTTGGGGGGGTACATTCTCCCTTTTCAAAAAAAAAAAAATAGTGGGAGATAAATATTGGCAAGTCTGCCTCCGTGCCATTGCTGTGTGTGGCATCTGTCTCTCATTGTGTGCCACCGAAAACACTGTGTAATACTTGGCCATTTTTTTGGGGGGGGGTACATTCTCACTTTTCACAAAAAAAAATTAGTGGGAGATAAATATTGGCAAGTCTGCCTCCGTGCCATTGCTGTGTGTGGCATCTGTCTCTCATTGTGTGGCACCGAAAACACTGTGTAATACTTGGCCATTTTTTTGGGGGGGTACATTCTCCCTTTTCAAAAAAAAAAAATAGTGGGAGATAAATATTGGCAAGTCTGCCTCCGTGCCATTGCTGTGTGTGGCATCTGTCTCTCATTGTGTGCCACCGAAAACACTGTGTAATACTTGGCCTTTTTTTTTTTTTGGGGGGTACATTCTCACTTTTCAAAAAAAAAAATTAGTGGGAGATAAATATTGGCAAGTCTGCCTCCGTGCCATTGCTGTGTGTGGCATCTGTCTCTCATTGTGTGGCACCGAAAACACTGTGTAATACTTGGCCATTTTTTTTTTTTGGGGTACATTCTCCCTTTTCAAAAAAAAAATTAGTGGGAGATAAATATTGGCAAGTCTGCCTCCGTGCCATTGCTGTGTGTGGCATCTGTCTCTCATTGTGTGGCACCGAAAATACTGTGTAATACTTGGCCATTTTTTTGGGGGGGGGTACCTTCTCTCATTTCAAAAATAAAAAATTAGTGGGAAATAAATATTGGCAAGTCTGCCTCCGTGCTATTGCTGTGTGTGGCATCTGTCTCTCATTGTGTGGCATCGAAAACCACTGTGTAATACTTGGCCATTTTTTTTTTGCTAAATTCTCTCTTTCCAAAAAAAAAAATTAGTGGGAGATAAATATTGGCAAGTCTGCCTCCGTGCCATTGCTGTGTGTGGCATCTGTCTCTCATTGTGTGCCACCGAAAACACTGTGTAATACTTGGCCATTTTTTTTTTGGGGTACATTCTCCCTTTTCAAAAAAAAAATTAGTGGGAGATAAATATTGGCAAGTCTGCCTCCGTGCCATTGCTGTGTGTGGCATCTGTCTCTCATTGTGTGCCACCGAAAACACTGTGTAATACTTGGCCATTTTTTTTTTTTTGGGTACATTCTCCCTTTTCAAAAAAAAAAATTAGTGGGAGATAAATATTGGCAAGTCTGCCTCCGTGCCATTGGTGTGTGTGGCATCTGTCTCTCATTGTGTGGCACCGAAAACACTGTGTAATACTTGGCCATTTTTTTTTTTTTGGGTACATTCTCCCTTTTCAAAAAAAAAAAATTAGTGGGAGATAAATATTGGCAAGTCTGCCTCCGTGCCATTGCTGTGTGTGCCATCTGTCTCTCATTGTGTGCCACCGAAAACACTGTGTAATACTTGGCCATTTTTTTTGGGGGGGTACCTTCTCTCATTTAAAAAAAAAAAAAATTAGTGGGAGATAAATATTGGCAAGTCTGCCTCCGTGCTATTGCTGTGTGTGGCATCTGTCTCTCATTGTGTGGCACCGAAAACCACTGTGTAATACTTGGCCATTTTTTTTTTGCTAAATTCTCTCTTTCCAAAAAAAAAAAATTAGTGGGAGATAAATATTGGCAAGTCTGCCTCCGTGCCATTGCTGTGTGTGGCATCTGTCTCTCATTGTGTGGCACCAAAAACACTGTGTAATACTTGGCCATTTTTTTTTTGGGGTACATTCTCCCTTTTCAAAAAAAAAATTAGTGGGAGATAAATATTGGCAAGTCTGCCTCCGTGCCATTGCTGTGTGTGGCATCTGTCTCTCATTGTGTGCCACCGAAAACACTGTGTAATACTTGGCCATTTTTTTTTTTTTGGGTACATTCTCCCTTTTCAAAAAAAAAAATTAGTGGGAGATAAATATTGGCAAGTCTGCCTCCGTGCCATTGGTGTGTGTGGCATCTGTCTCTCATTGTGTGGCACCGAAAACACTGTGTAATACTTGGCCATTTTTTTTTTTTTGGGTACATTCTCCCTTTTGCAAAAAAAAAAATTAGTGGGAGATAAATATTGGCAAGTCTGCCTCCGTGCCATTGCTGTGTGTGCCATCTGTCTCTCATTGTGTGCCACCGAAAACACTGTGTAATACTTGGCCATTTTTTTTGGGGGGGTACCTTCTCTCATTTAAAAAAAAAAAAAATTAGTGGGAGATAAATATTGGCAAGTCTGCCTCCGTGCTATTGCTGTGTGTGGCATCTGTCTCTCATTGTGTGGCACCGAAAACCACTGTGTAATACTTGGCCATTTTTTTTTTGCTAAATTCTCTCTTTCCAAAAAAAAAAAATTAATGGGAGATAAATATTGGCAAGTCTGCCTCCGTGCCATTGCTGTGTGTGGCATCTGTCTCTCATTGTGTGCCACCGAAAACACTGTGTAATACTTGGCCATTTTTTTTTGGGGGGGTACCTTCTCCCTTTTCAAAAAAAAAAATTAGTGGGAGATAAATATTGGCAAGTCTGCCTCCGTGCCATTGCTGTGTGTGGCATCTGTCTCTCATTGTGTGCCACCGAAAACACTGTGTAATACTTGGCCTTTTTTTTTTTGGGGGGGGTACATTCTCACTTTTCAAAAAAAAAAATTAGTGGGAGATAAATATTGGCAAGTCTGCCTCCGTGCCATTGCTGTGTGTGGCATCTGTCTCTCATTGTGTGGCACCGAAAACACTGTGTAATACTTGGCCATTTTTTTTTTGGGTACATTCTCCCTTTTCAAAAAAAAAAATTAGTGGGAGATAAATATTGGCAAGTCTGCCTCCATGCAGGGCCGGCGTTAGGGGCAGGCAGACCAGGCAGCTGCCTGGGGCCCCCACTCCCCCAGGGGCCCCCAGCTAGCGGCAAATCACGCAGCCACTATGGGGCCCCGGGCCCCTGTGAGGCAGGGGGCCCGCCTGCCGCCAGCGCTGACTCCCCCGCCGCATTGAACTGTACCGGCGTCTGCCGGTACAGTTCAAAGCAATGATGGAGGAGAGAGCGTCACCTGACGCCCCCTCTCCCATCATTCCCCGCTCTGCCTCTGACACAGCAGGTGCGCGCGCACTCACTGTGTCCCAGGCAGAGCAGCTGCAGCCGCCGACACAGGAGCAGCGTGGGCACGTGTGGAGAGGTGAGGAGCTTGTGTTTTTTTTTTTTCTTTTTACTGGACGGGGAGAGGAGAGGGGAGGAGGGGAGAGGAGAGGAGAGGGGGGGATGTGAGCTGTGGTGTACACCACTGGGGGCTGTGCTGTATACTACTGGGGGCTCTGCTGTATACCCCTGGGGGCACTGCTGTACACCACTGGGGGATGTGCTGTATACTACTGGGGGCTCTGCTGTATACCCCTGGGGGCACTGCTGTACACCACTGGGGGCTGTGCTGTATACTACTGGGGGCTCTGCTGTATACCCCTGGGGGCACTGCTGTACACCACTGGGGGCTGTGCTGTATACTACTGGGGGCTCTGCTGTATACCCCTGGGGGCACTGCTGTACACCACTGGGGGCTGTGCTGTATACTACTGGGGGCTCTGCTGTATACCCCTGGGGGCTCTGCTGTATACCCCTGGGGGCTCTGCTGTATACCCCTGGGGGCTCTGCTGTATACCACTGGGGGCTCTGCTGTATACCACTGGGGGCTGTGCTGTATACCCCTGGGGGCTCTGCTGTATACCCCTGGGGGCTCTGCTGTATACCCCTGGGGGCTCTGCTGTATACCCCTGGGGGCTCTGCTGTATATTACTGGGGGCTGTGCTGTATACTACTGGGGGCTGTGCTGTATACTACTGGGGGCTCTGCTGTATACCCCTGGGGGCTCTGCTGTATATTACTGGGGGCTCTGCTGTATATTACTGGGGGCTGTGCTGTATACTACTGGGGGCTGTGCTGTATACCCCTGGGGGCTGTGCTGTATACCCCTGGGGGCTCTGCTGTATACCCCTGGGGGCTCTGCTGTATACCCCTGGGGGCTCTGCTGTATACCCCTGTGGGCTTTGCTGTATACCACTGGGGGCTCTGCTGTATACCACTGGGGGCTCTGCTGTATACCATATGGAGGACTATGGCGTGTGCATTTTACAATATGGAGGACTGTGGTGCACATTATAATATATGGAGGACTATGGGGTGTATTATACTAAACAAGCAAAATGCTGCATATTCATTGGGTGATTGGATTGTTTATGCCGGAATAAAAATCATTGTTCTCAGCAGCACATCACCCTATGTAAACTGTAGATGTGCTGCTGATAACATGATACTGTATGGTGATCTGTTAGTGATCTATTAGTGATGGTTCTGTCCCATCATTCTTTCTCAGATGGTGGAAAGAGGCCTGGAAACAAGCATCCAACGACTTCAGTATTGTCGATCACACTCGTTTAGCGGCCTGAGATCAGCGCAGGTAAATACAACCGAAATGCTTCTGTGTGACGTGCAATATGTTAGCATTTGGGGCCCCATTTTAAACTTTGCCTAGGGCCCCACTTTGCCTAAAACCGGCCCTGCCTCCGTGCCATTGCTGTGTGTGGCATCTGTCTCTCATTGTGTGGCACCGAAAACACTGTGTAATACTTGGCTATTTTTTGGGGGGGGGTACCTTCTCTCATTTCAAAAAAAAAAAATTAGTGGGAGATAAATATTGGCAAGTCTGCCTCCGTGCTATTGCTGTGTGTGGCATCTGTCTCTCATTGTGTGGCATCGAAAACCACTGTGTAATACTTGGCCATTTTTTTTTTGCTAAATTCTCTCTTTCCAAAAAAAAAAAATTAGTGGGAGATAAATATTGGCAAGTCTGCCTCCGTGCCATTGCTGTGTGTGGCATCTGTCTCTCATTGTGTGCCACCGAAAACCACTGTGTAATACTTGGCCATTTTTTTTTTGCTAAATTCTCTCTTTCCCAAAAAAAAAAATTAGTGGGAGATAAATATTGGCAAGTCTGCCTCCGTGCCATTGCTGTGTGTGGCATCTGTCTCTCATTGTGTGCCACCGAAAACACTGTGTAATACTTGGCCAATTTTTTTTTGGGGGGTACATTCTCCCTTTTCAAAAAAAAAAAAAATAGTGGGAGATAAATATTGGCAAGTCTGCCTCCGTGCCATTGCTGTGTGTGGCATCTGTCTCTCATTGTGTGCCACCGAAAACACTGTGTAATACTTGGCCATTTTTTTTGGGGGGGGTACATTCTCCCTTTTCAAAAAAAAAATTAGTGGGAGATAAATATTGGCAAGTCTGCCTCCGTGCCATTGCTGTGTGTGGCATCTGTCTCTCATTGTGTGGCACCGAAAACACTGTGTAATACTTGGCCATTTTTTTGGGGGGGTACATTCTCCCTTTTCAAAAAAAAAAAATAGTGGGAGATAAATATTGGCAAGTCTGCCTCCGTGCCATTGCTGTGTGTGGCATCTGTCTCTCATTGTGTGCCACCGAAAACACTGTGTAATACTTGGCCTTTTTTTTTTTTTGGGGGTACATTCTCACTTTTCAAAAAAAAAAATTAGTGGGAGATAAATATTGGCAAGTCTGCCTCTGTGCCATTGCTGTGTGTGGCATCTGTCTCTCATTGTGTGGCACCGAAAACACTGTGTAATACTTGGCCATTTTTTTTTTTTTGGGTACATTCTCCCTTTTCAAAAAAAAAAATTAGTGGGAGATAAATATTGGCAAGTCTGCCTCCGTGCCATTGCTGTGTGTGGCATCTGTCTCTCATTGTGTGGCACCGAAAATACTGTGTAATACTTGGCCATTTTTTGGGGGGGTTCCTTCTCTCATTTCAAAAATAAAAAATTAGTGGGAAATAAATATTGGCAAGTCTGCCTCCGTGCTATTGCTGTGTGTGGCATCTGTCTCTCATTGTGTGGCATCGAAAACCACTGTGTAATACTTGGCCATTTTTTTTTTTGCTAAATTCTCTCTTTCCAAAAAAAAAAATTAGTGGGAGATAAATATTGGCAAGTCTGCCTCCGTGCCATTGCTGTGTGTGGCATCTGTCTCTCATTGTGTGCCACCGAAAACACTGTGTAATACTTGGCCAATTTTTTTTGGGGGGGTACATTCTCCCTTTTCAAAAAAAAAAAAAAATAGTGGGAGATAAATATTGGCAAGTCTGCCTCCGTGCCATTGCTGTGTGTGGCATCTGCCTCTCATTGTGTGCCACCGAAAACACTGTGTAATACTTGGCCATTTTTTTTTTTTTTGGGTACATTCTCCCTTTTCAAAAAAAAAAATTAGTGGGAGACAAATATTGGCAAGTCTGCCTCCGTGCCATTGCTGTGTGTGGCATCTGTCTCTCATTGTGTGGCACCGAAAACACTGTGTAATACTTGGCCATTTTTTTGGGGGGGGTACCTTCTCTCATTTAAAAAAAAAAAAATTAGTGGGAGATAAATATTGGCAAGTCTGCCTCCGTGCTATTGCTGTGTGTGGCATCTGTCTCTCATTGTGTGGCACCGAAAACCACTGTGTAATACTTGGCCATTTTTTTTTTGCTAAATTCTCTCTTTCCAAAAAAAAAAAATTAGTGGGAGATAAATATTGGCAAGTCTGCCTCCGTGCCATTGCTGTGTGTGGCATCTGTCTCTCATTGTGTGCCACCGAAAACACTGTGTAATACTTGGCCAATTTATTTTTTTTTGGGTACATTCTCCCTTTTAAAAAAAAAAATAGTGGGAGATAAATATTGGCAAGTCTGCCTCCGTGTCATTGCTGTGTGTGGCATCTGTCTCTCATTGTGTGGCACCGAAAACCACTGTGTAATACTTGGCCATTTTTTTTTTTTTGCTAAATTCTCCCTTTCCAAAAAAAAATTAGTGGGAGATAAATATTGGCAAGTCTGCCTCCGTGCCATTGCTGTGTGTGGCATCTGTCTCTCATTGTGTGGCACCAAAAACACTGTGTAATACTTGGCCATTTTTTTTGGGGGGGTACATTCTCCCTTTTCAAAAAAAAAATTAGTGGGAGATAAATATTGGCAAGTCTGCCTCCGTGCCATTGCTGTGTGTGGCATCTGTCTCTCATTGTGTGCCACCGAAAACACTGTGTAATACTTGGCCATTTTTTTTTTTTTGCTAAATTCTCCCTTTCCAAAAAAAAATTAGTGGGAGATAAATATTGGCAAGTCTGCCTCCGTGCCATTGCTGTGTGTGGCATCTGTCTCTCATTGTGTGGCACCAAAAACACTGTGTAATACTTGGCCATTTTTTGGGGGGGGTACATTCTCCCTTTTCAAAAAAAAAATTAGTGGGAGATAAATATTGGCAAGTCTGCCTCCGTGGCATTGCTGTGTGTGGCATCTGTCTCTCATTGTGTGGCACCGAAAACACTGTGTAATACTTGGCCATTTTTTTGGGGGGGTACATTCTCCCTTTTCAAAAAAAAAAAATTAGTGGGAGATAAATATTGGCAAGTCTGCCTCCGTGCCATTGCTGTGTGTGGCATCTGTCTCTCATTGTGTGGCACCGAAAACCACTGTGTAATACTTGGCCATTTTTTTAGGGGGGGTACCTTCTCTCATTTCAAAAAAAAAAAATTAGTGGGAGATAAATATTGGCAAGTCTGCCTCCGTGCTATTGCTGTGTGTGGCATCTGTCTCTCATTGTGTGGCACCGAAAACCACTGTGTAATACTTGGCCATTTTTTTTTTGCTAAATTCTCTCTTTCCCAAAAAAAAAAATTAGTGGGAGATAAATATTGGCAAGTCTGCCTCCGTGCCATTGCTGTGTGTGGCATCTGTCTCTCATTGTGTGCCACCGAAAACACTGTGTAATACTTGGCCAATTTTTTTTTTTTTGGGTACATTCTCCCTTTTCAAAAAAAAAAAAAATAGTGGGAGATAAATATTGGCAAGTCTGCCTCCGTGCCATTGCTGTGTGTGGCATCTGTCTCTCATTGTGTGGCACCGAAAACACTAATACTTGGCCATTTTTTTTTGGGGGGGTACATTCTCCCTTTTCAAAAAAAAAAATTAGTGGGAGATAAATATTGGCAAGTCTGCCTCTGTGCCATTGCTGTGTGTGGCATCTGTCTCTCATTGTGTGCCACCGAAAACACTGTGTAATACTTGGCCAATTTTTTTTTTTTTGGGTACATTCTCCCTTTTCAAAAAAAAAATAGTGGGAGATAAATATTGGCAAGTCTGCCTCCGTGTCATTGCTGTGTGTGGCATCTGTCTCTCATTGTGTGGCACCGAAAACCACTGTGTAATACTTGGCCATTTTTTTTTTTTTGCTAAATTCTCCCTTTCCAAAAAAAAATTAGTGGGAGATAAATATTGGCAAGTCTGCCTCCGTGCCATTGCTGTGTGTGGCATCTGTCTCTCATTGTGTGGCACCAAAAATACTGTGTAATACTTGGCCATTTTTTGGGGGGGGGGTACATTCTCCCTTTTCAAAAAAAAAATTAGTGGGAGATAAATATTGGCAAGTCTGCCTCCGTGCCATTGCTGTGTGTGGCATCTGTCTCTCATTGTGTGCCACCGAAAACACTGTGTAATACTTGGCCATTTTTTTTTTTTTGGGGTACATTCTCCCTTTTCAAAAAAAAAAATTAGTGGGAGATAAATATTGGCAAGTCTGCCTCCGTGCCATTGCTGTGTGTGGCATCTGTCTCTCATTGTGTGGCACCGAAAACACTGTGTAATACTTGGCCATTTTTTTTTTTGGGGTACATTCTCCCTTTTCAAAAAAAAAAATTAGTGGGAGATAAATATTGGCAAGTCTGCCTCCGTGCCATTGCTGTGTGTGCCATCTGTCTCTCATTGTGTGGCACCGAAAACACTGTGTAATACTTGGCCATTTTTTTGGGGGGGGTACCTTCTCTCATTTCAAAAAAAAAAAAATTAGTGGGAGATAAATATTGGCAAGTCTGCCTCCGTGCTATTGCTGTGTGTGGCATCTGTCTCTCATTGTGTGGCACCGAAAACCACTGTGTAATACTTGGCCATTTTTTTTTTTGCTAAATTCTCTCTTTCCAAAAAAAAAAAATTAGTGGGAGCTAAATATTGGCAAGTCTGCTTCCGTGTCATTGCTGTGTGTGGCATCTGTCTCTCATTGTGTGCCACCGAAAACACTGTGTAATACTTGGCCATTTTTTTGGGGGGGGGGTACCTTCTCCCTTTTCAAAAAAAAAAAATTAGTGGGAGATAAATATTGGCAAGTCTGCCTCCGTGCCATTGCTGTGTGTGGCATCTGTCTCTCATTGTGTGCCACCGAAAACACTGTGTAATACTTGGCCTTTTTTTTTGGGGGGGGGGTACATTCTCACTTTTCAAAAAAAAAAATTAGTGGGAGATAAATATTGGCAAGTCTGCCTCCGTGCCATTGCTGTGTGTGGCATCTGTCTCTCATTGTGTGGCACCGAAAACACTGTGTAATACTTGGCCATTTTTTTTTTGGGTACATTCTCCCTTTTCAAAAAAAAAAATTAGTGGGAGATAAATATTGGCAAGTCTGCCTCCGTGCCATTGCTGTGTGTGGCATCTGTCTCTCATTGTGTGGCACCGAAAACACTGTGTAATACTTGGCCATTTTTTTTGGGGGGGTACCTTCTCTCATTTCAAAAAAAAAAATTAGTGGGAGATAAATATTGGCAAGTCTGCCTCCGTGCTATTGCTGTGTGTGGCATCTGTCTCTCATTGTGTGGCATCGAAAACCACTGTGTAATACTTGGCCATTTTTTTTTTGCTAAATTCTCTCTTTCCAAAAAAAAAAAATTAGTGGGAGATAAATATTGGCAAGTCTGCCTCCGTGCCATTGCTGTGTGTGGCATCTGTCTCTCATTGTGTGCCACCGAAAACACTGTGTAATACTTGGCCAATTTTTTTTGGGGGGGTACATTCTCCCTTTTCAAAAAAAAAAAAATAGTGGGAGATAAATATTGGCAAGTCTGCCTCCGTGCCATTGCTGTGTGTGGCATCTGTCTCTCATTGTGTGCCACCGAAAACACTGTGTAATACTTGGCCATTTTTTTGGGGGGGGGTACATTCTCACTTTTCACAAAAAAAAATTAGTGGGAGATAAATATTGGCAAGTCTGCCTCCGTGCCATTGCTGTGTGTGGCATCTGTCTCTCATTGTGTGGCACCGAAAACACTGTGTAATACTTGGCCATTTTTTTGGGGGGGTACATTCTCCCTTTTCAAAAAAAAAAAATAGTGGGAGATAAATATTGGCAAGTCTGCCTCCGTGCCATTGCTGTGTGTGGCATCTGTCTCTCATTGTGTGCCACCGAAAACACTGTGTAATACTTGGCCTTTTTTTTTTTTTGGGGGGTACATTCTCACTTTTCAAAAAAAAAAATTAGTGGGAGATAAATATTGGCAAGTCTGCCTCCGTGCCATTGCTGTGTGTGGCATCTGTCTCTCATTGTGTGGCACCGAAAACACTGTGTAATACTTGGCCATTTTTTTTTTTTGGGGTACATTCTCCCTTTTCAAAAAAAAAATTAGTGGGAGATAAATATTGGCAAGTCTGCCTCCGTGCCATTGCTGTGTGTGGCATCTGTCTCTCATTGTGTGGCACCGAAAATACTGTGTAATACTTGGCCATTTTTTTGGGGGGGGGTACCTTCTCTCATTTCAAAAATAAAAAATTAGTGGGAAATAAATATTGGCAAGTCTGCCTCCGTGCTATTGCTGTGTGTGGCATCTGTCTCTCATTGTGTGGCATCGAAAACCACTGTGTAATACTTGGCCATTTTTTTTTTTGCTAAATTCTCTCTTTCCAAAAAAAAAAATTAGTGGGAGATAAATATTGGCAAGTCTGCCTCCGTGCCATTGCTGTGTGTGGCATCTGTCTCTCATTGTGTGCCACCGAAAACACTGTGTAATACTTGGCCAATTTTTTTTGGGGGGGTACATTCTCCCTTTTCAAAAAAAAAAAAAATAGTGGGAGATAAATATTGGCAAGTCTGCCTCCGTGCCATTGCTGTGTGTGGCATCTGCCTCTCATTGTGTGCCACCGAAAACACTGTGTAATACTTGGCCATTTTTTTTTTTTGGGTACATTCTCCCTTTTCAAAAAAAAAAATTAGTGGGAGATAAATATTGGCAAGTCTGCCTCCGTGCCATTGCTGTGTGTGGCATCTGTCTCTCATTGTGTGGCACCGAAAACACTGTGTAATACTTGGCCATTTTTTTGGGGGGGGTACCTTCTCTCATTTAAAAAAAAAAAAATTAGTGGGAGATAAATATTGGCAAGTCTGCCTCCGTGCTATTGCTGTGTGTGGCATCTGTCTCTCATTGTGTGACACCGAAAACCACTGTGTGATACTTGGCCATTTTTTTTTGCTAAATTCTCTCTTTCCAAAAAAAAAAAATTAGTGGGAGATAAATATTGGCAAGTCTGCCTCCGTGCCATTGCTGTGTGTGGCATCTGTCTCTCATTGTGTGCCACCGAAAACACTGTGTAATACTTGGCCAATTTTTTTTTTTTTGGGTACATTCTCCCTTTTAAAAAAAAAAATAGTGGGAGATAAATATTGGCAAGTCTGCCTCCGTGTCATTGCTGTGTGTGGCATCTGTCTCTCATTGTGTGCCACCGAAAACACTGTGTAATACTTGGCCATTTTTTTTTTTGGGGGGTACATTCTCCCTTTTCAAAAAAAAAAATTAGTGGGAGATAAATATTGGCAAGTCTGCCTCCGTGCCATTGCTGTGTGTGGCATCTGTCTCTCATTGTGTGGCACCGAAAACACTGTGTAATACTTGGCCATTTTTTTTTTTGGGGTACATTCTCCCTTTTCAAAAAAAAAAATTAGTGGGAGATAAATATTGGCAAGTCTGCCTCCGTGCCATTGCTGTGTGTGCCATCTGTCTCTCATTGTGTGGCACCGAAAACACTGTGTAATACTTGGCCATTTTTTTGGGGGGGTACCTTCTCTCATTTCAAAAAAAAAAAAATTAGTGGGAGATAAATATTGGCAAGTCTGCCTCCGTGCTATTGCTGTGTGTGGCATCTGTCTCTCGTTGTGTGGCACCGAAAACCACTGTGTAATACTTGGCCATTTTTTTTTTGCTAAATTATCTCTTTCCAAAAAAAAAAAATTAGTGGGAGCTAAATATTGGCAAGTCTGCCTCCGTGCCATTGCTGTGTGTGGCATCTGTCTCTCATTGTGTGCCACCGAAAACACTGTGTAATACTTGGCCATTTTTTTTGGGGGGGGGTACCTTCTCCCTTTTCAAAAAAAAAAAATTAGTGGGAGATAAATATTGGCAAGTCTGCCTCCGTGCCATTGCTGTGTGTGGCATCTGTCTCTCATTGTGTGCCACCGAAAACACTGTGTAATACTTGGCCTTTTTTTTTGGGGGGGGGGTACATTCTCACTTTTCAAAAAAAAAATTAGTGGGAGATAAATATTGGCAAGTCTGCCTCCGTGCCATTGCTGTGTGTGGCATCTGTCTCTCATTGTGTGGCACCGAAAACACTGTGTAATACTTGGCCATTTTTTTTTGGGTACATTCTCCCTTTTCAAAAAAAAAAATTAGTGGGAGATAAATATTGGCAAGTCTGCCTCCGTGCCATTGCTGTGTGTGGCATCTGTCTCTCATTGTGTGGCACCGAAAACACTGTGTAATACTTGGCCATTTTTTTTGGGGGGGTACCTTCTCTCATTTCAAAAAAAAAAAATTAGTGGGAGATAAATATTGGCAAGTCTGCCTCCGTGCTATTGCTGTGTGTGGCATCTGTCTCTCATTGTGTGGCATCGAAAACCACTGTGTAATACTTGGCCATTTTTTTTTTGCTAAATTCTCTCTTTCCAAAAAAAAAAAATTAGTGGGAGATAAATATTGGCAAGTCTGCCTCCGTGCCATTGCTGTGTGTGGCATCTGTCTCTCATTGTGTGCCACCGAAAACACTGTGTAATACTTGGCCAATTTTTTTGGGGGGGGTACATTCTCCCTTTTCAAAAAAAAAAAAATAGTGGGAGATAAATATTGGCAAGTCTGCCTCCGTGCCATTGCTGTGTGTGGCATCTGTCTCTCATTGTGTGCCACCGAAAACACTGTGTAATACTTGGCCATTTTTTTTGGGGGGGGTACATTCTCACTTTTCACAAAAAAAAATTAGTGGGAGATAAATATTGGCAAGTCTGCCTCCGTGCCATTGCTGTGTGTGGCATCTGTCTCTCATTGTGTGGCACCGAAAACACTGTGTAATACTTGGCCATTTTTTTTGGGGGGTACATTCTCCCTTTTCAAAAAAAAAAAATAGTGGGAGATAAATATTGGCAAGTCTGCCTCCGTGCCATTGCTGTGTGTGGCATCTGTCTCTCATTGTGTGCCACCGAAAACACTGTGTAATACTTGGCCTTTTTTTTTTGGGGGGGTTACATTCTCACTTTTCAAAAAAAAAAATTAGTGGGAGATAAATATTGGCAAGTCTGCCTCCGTGCCATTGCTGTGTGTGGCATCTGTCTCTCATTGTGTGGCACCGAAAACACTGTGTAATACTTGGCCATTTTTTTTTTTTGGGGTACATTCTCCCTTTTCAAAAAAAAAAATTAGTGGGAGATAAATATTGGCAAGTCTGCCTCCGTGCCATTGCTGTGTGTGGCATCTGTCTCTCATTGTGTGGCACCGAAAATACTGTGTAATACTTGGCCATTTTTTTTTGGGGGGGTACCTTCTCTCATTTCAAAAATAAAAAATTAGTGGGAAATAAATATTGGCAAGTCTGCCTCCGTGCTATTGCTGTGTGTGGCATCTGTCTCTCATTGTGTGGCATCGAAAACCACTGTGTAATACTTGGCCATTTTTTTTTTTGCTAAATTCTCTCTTTCCAAAAAAAAAAATTAGTGGGAGATAAATATTGGCAAGTCTGCCTCCGTGCCATTGCTGTGTGTGGCATCTGTCTCTCATTGTGTGCCACCGAAAACACTGTGTAATACTTGGCCAATTTTTTTTGGGGGGGTACATTCTCCCTTTTCAAAAAAAAAAAAAATAGTGGGAGATAAATATTGGCAAGTCTGCCTCCGTGCCATTGCTGTGTGTGGCATCTGCCTCTCATTGTGTGCCACCGAAAACACTGTGTAATACTTGGCCATTTTTTTTTTTTTGGGTACATTCTCCCTTTTCAAAAAAAAAAATTAGTGGGAGATAAATATTGGCAAGTCTGCCTCCGTGCCATTGCTGTGTGTGGCATCTGTCTCTCATTGTGTGGCACCGAAAACACTGTGTAATACTTGGCCATTTTTTTTGGGGGGGTACCTTCTCTCATTTAAAAAAAAAAAAATTAGTGGGAGATAAATATTGGCAAGTCTGCCTCCGTGCTATTGCTGTGTGTGGCATCTGTCTCTCATTGTGTGACACCGAAAACCACTGTGTGATACTTGGCCATTTTTTTTTTGCTAAATTCTCTCTTTCCAAAAAAAAAAAATTAGTGGGAGCTAAATATTGGCAAGTCTGCCTCCGTGTCATTGCTGTGTGTGGCATCTGTCTCTCATTGTGTGCCACCGAAAACACTGTGTAATACTTGGCCATTTTTTTTTTTTTTGGGGTACATTCTCCCTTTTCAAAAAAAAAAATTAGTGGGAGATAAATATTGGCAAGTCTGCCTCCGTGCCATTGCTGTGTGTGGCATCTGTCTCTCATTGTGTGGCACCGAAAACACTGTGTAATACTTGGCCATTTTTTTTTTTGGGTACATTCTCCCTTTTCAAAAAAAAAAATTAGTGGGAGATAAATATTGGCAAGTCTGCCTCCGTGCCATTGCTGTGTGTGCCATCTGTCTCTCATTGTGTGGCACCGAAAACACTGTGTAATACTTGGCCATTTTTTTGGGGGGGTACCTTCTCTCATTTCAAAAAAAAAAAAATTAGTGGGAGATAAATATTGGCAAGTCTGCCTCCGTGCTATTGCTGTGTGTGGCATCTGTCTCTCATTGTGTGGCACCGAAAACCACTGTGTAATACTTGGCCATTTTTTTTTTGCTAAATTCTCTCTTTCCAAAAAAAAAAAATTAGTGGGAGCTAAATATTGGCAAGTCTGCCTCCGTGCCATTGCTGTGTGTGGCATCTGTCTCTCATTGTGTGCCACCGAAAACACTGTGTAATACTTGGCCATTTTTTTGGGGGGGGGTACCTTCTCCCTTTTCAAAAAAAAAAAATAGTGGGAGATAAATATTGGCAAGTCTGCCTCCGTGCCATTGCTGTGTGTGGCATCTGTCTCTCATTGTGTGCCACCGAAAACACTGTGTAATACTTGGCCTTTTTTTTGGGGGGGGGGGTACATTCTCACTTTTCAAAAAAAAAATTAGTGGGAGATAAATATTGGCAAGTCTGCCTCCGTGCCATTGCTGTGTGTGGCATCTGTCTCTCATTGTGTGGCACCGAAAACACTGTGTAATACTTGGCCATTTTTTTTTTGGGTACATTCTCCCTTTTCAAAAAAAAAAATTAGTGGGAGATAAATATTGGCAAGTCTGCCTCCGTGCCATTGCTGTGTGTGGCATCTGTCTCTCATTGTGTGCCACCGAAAACACTGTGTAATACTTGGCCATTTTTTTTTTGCTAAATTCTCTCTTTCCAAAAAAAAAAAATTAGTGGGAGATAAATATTGGCAAGTCTGCCTCCGTGCCATTGCTGTGTGTGGCATCTGTCTCTCATTGTGTGCCACCGAAAACACTGTGTAATACTTGGCCAATTTTTTTTGGGGGGGTACATTCTCCCTTTTCAAAAAAAAAAAAAATAGTGGGAGATAAATATTGGCAAGTCTGCCTCCGTGCCATTGCTGTGTGTGGCATCTGTCTCTCATTGTGTGCCACCGAAAACACTGTGTAATACTTGGCCATTTTTTTTTGGGGGGGTACATTCTCCCTTTTCAAGAAAAAAATTAGTGGGAGATAAATATTGGCAAGTCTGCCTCCGTGCCATTGCTGTGTGTGGCATCTGTCTCTCATTGTGTGGCACCGAAAACACTGTGTAATACTTGGCCATTTTTTTGGGGGGGTACATTCTCCCTTTTCAAAAAAAAAAAATAGTGGGAGATAAATATTGGCAAGTCTGCCTCCGTGCCATTGCTGTGTGTGGCATCTGTCTCTCATTGTGTGCCACTGAAAACACTGTGTAATACTTGGCCATTTTTTTTTTTTTTGGGGTACATTCTCACTTTTCAAAAAAAAAAATTAGTGGGAGATAAATATTGGCAAGTCTGCCTCCGTGCCATTGCTGTGTGTGGCATCTGTCTCTCATTGTGTGGCACCGAAAACACTGTGTAATACTTGGCCATTTTTTTTTTTTTGGGTACATTCTCCCTTTTCAAAAAAAAAAATTAGTGGGAGATAAATAGTGGCAAGTCTGCCTCCGTGCCATTGCTGTGTGTGGCATCTGTCTCTCATTGTGTGGCACCGAAAACACTGTGTAATACTTGGCCATTTTTTTTTGGGGGGTACATTCTCCCTTTTCAAAAAAAAAAATTAGTGGGAGATAAATATTGGCAAGTCTGCCTCCGTGCCATTGCTGTTTGTGGCATCTGTCTCTCATTGTGTAGCATCGAAAACCACTGTGTAATACTTGGCCATTTTTTTTGGGGGGGGTACCTTCTCCCTTTTCAAAAAAAAAAATTAGTGGGAGATAAATATTGGCAAGTCTGCCTCCGTGCCATTGCTGTGTGTGGCATCTGTCTCTCATTGTGTGGCACCGAAAACACTGTGTAATACTTGGCCATTTTTTTTGGGGGGGTACATTCTCCCTTTTCAAAAAAAAAAATTAGTGGGAGATAAATATTGGCAAGTCTGCCTCCGTGCCATTGCTGTGTGTGCCATCTGTCTCTCATTGTGTGGCACCGAAAACACTGTGTAATACTTGGCCATTTTTTTGGGGGGGGTACCTTCTCTCATTTCAAAAAAAAAAAAATTAGTGGGAGATAAATATTGGCAAGTCTGCCTCCGTGCTATTGCTGTGTGTGGCATCTGTCTCTCATTGTGTGGCACCGAAAACCACTGTGTAATACTTGGCCATTTTTTTTTTGCTAAATTCTCTCTTTCCAAAAAAAAAAAATTAGTGGGAGATAAATATTGGCAAGTCTGCCTCCGTGCCATTGCTGTGTGTGGCATCTGTCTCTCATTGTGTGCCACCGAAAACACTGTGTAATACTTGGCCTTTTTTTTTTTTTTTGGGGTACATTCTCACTTTTCAAAAAAAAAAATTAGTGGGAGATAAATATTGGCAAGTCTGCCTCCGTGCCATTGCTGTGTGTGGCATCTGTCTCTCATTGTGTGGCACCGAAAACACTGTGTAATACTTGGCCATTTTTTTGGGGGGGTACATTCTCCCTTTTCAAAAAAAAAAATTAGTGGGAGATAAATATTGGCAAGTCTGCCTCCGTGCCATTGCTGTGTGTGGCATCTGTCTCTCATTGTGTGGCACCGAAAACACTGTGTAATACTTGGCCATTTTTTTTTTTGGGGTACATTCTCACTTTTCAAAAAAAAAAATTAGTGGGAGATAAATATTGGCAAGTCTGCCTCCGTGCCATTGCTGTGTGTGGCATCTGTCTCTCATTGTGTGGCACCGAAAACACTGTGTAATACTTGGCCATTTTTTTTTTTTGGGTACATTCTCCCTTTTCAAAAAAAAAAATTAGTGGGAGATAAATATTGGCAAGTCTGCCTCCGTGCCATTGCTGTGTGTGCCATCTGTCTCTCATTGTGTGGCACCGAAAACACTGTGTAATACTTGGCCATTTTTTTGGGGGGGTACCTTCTCTCATTTCAAAAAAAAAAAAATTAGTGGGAGATAAATATTGGCAAGTCTGCCTCCGTGCTATTGCTGTGTGTGGCATCTGTCTCTCATTGTGTGGCACCAAAGAACACTGTGTAATACTTGGCCATTTTTTTTTTTGCTAAATTCTCTCTTTCCAAAAAAAAAAAATTAGTGGGAGATAAATATTGGCAAGTCTGCCTCCGTGCCATTGCTGTGTGTGGCATCTGTCTCTCATTGTGTGCCACCGAAAACACTGTGTAATACTTGGCCTTTTTTTTTTTTTTTGGGGTACATTCTCACTTTTCAAAAAAAAAAATTAGTGGGAGATAAATATTGGCAAGTCTGCCTCCGTGCCATTGCTGTGTGTGGCATCTGTCTCTCATTGTGTGGCACCGAAAACACTGTGTAATACTTGGCCATTTTTTTTTGGGGGGTACATTCTCCCTTTTCAAAAAAAAAAATTAGTGGGAGATAAATATTGGCAAGTCTGCCTCCGTGCCATTGCTGTGTGTGGCATCTGTCTCTCATTGTGTGGCACCGAAAACACTGTGTAATACTTGGCCATTTTTTGGGGGGGGGTACCTTCTCCCTTTTCAAAAAAAAAAATTAGTGGGAGATAAATATTGGCAAGTCTGCCTCCGTGCCATTGCTGTGTGTGGCATCTGTCTCTCATTGTGTGCCACCGAAAACACTGTGTAATACTTGGCCTTTTTTTTTTTTTTTGGGGTACATTCTCACTTTTCAAAAAAAAAAATTAGTGGGAGATAAATATTGGCAAGTCTGCCTCCGTGCCATTGCTGTGTGTGGCATCTGTCTCTCATTGTGTGCCACCGAAAACACTGTGTAATACTTGGCCATTTTTTTTTGGGGGGTACATTCTCCCTTTTCAAAAAAAAAAATTAGTGGGAGATAAATATTGGCAAGTCTGCCTCCGTGCCATTGCTGTGTGTGGCATCTGTCTCTCATTGTGTGGCACCGAAAACACTGTGTAATACTTGGCCATTTTTTGGGGGGGGGGTACCTTCTCCCTTTTCAAAAAAAATAAATTAGTGGGAGATAAATATTGGCAAGTCTGCCTCCGTGCCATTGCTGTGTGTGGCATCTGTCTCTCATTGTGTGCCACCGAAAACACTGTGTAATACTTGGCCTTTTTTTTTTTTTTTGGGGTACATTCTCACTTTTCAAAAAAAAAAATTAGTGGGAGATAAATATTGGCAAGTCTGCCTCCGTGCCATTGCTGTGTGTGGCATCTGTCTCTCATTGTGTGGCACCGAAAACACTGTGTAATACTTGGCCATTTTTTTGGGGGGGTACATTCTCCTTTTTCAAAAAAAAAAATTAGTGGGAGATAAATATTGGCAAGTCTGCCTCCGTGCCATTGCTGTGTGTGGCATCTGTCTCTCATTGTGTGGCACCAAAAACACTGTGTAATACTTGGCCATTTTTTTGGGGGGGGGTACCTTCTCTCATTTCAAAAAAAAAAAATTAGTGGGAGACAAATATTGGCAAGTCTGCCTCCGTGCTATTGCTGTGTGTGGCATCTGTCTCTCATTGTGTAGCATCGAAAACCACTGTGTAATACTTGGCCATTTTTTTTTTGCTAAATTCTCTCTTTCCAAAAAAAAAAAATTAGTGGGAGATAAATATTGGCAAGTCTGCCTCCGTGCCATTGCTGTGTGTGGCATCTGTCTCTCATTGTGTGGCACCAAAAACACTGTGTAATACTTGGCCATTTTTTTTTTGGGGTACATTCTCCCTTTTCAAAAAAAAAATTAGTGGGAGATAAATATTGGCAAGTCTGCCTCCGTGCCATTGCTGTGTGTGGCATCTGTCTCTCATTGTGTGCCACCGAAAACACTGTGTAATACTTGGCCATTTTTTTTTTTTTGGGTACATTCTCCCTTTTCAAAAAAAAAAATTAGTGGGAGATAAATATTGGCAAGTCTGCCTCCGTGCCATTGGTGTGTGTGGCATCTGTCTCTCATTGTGTGGCACCGAAAACACTGTGTAATACTTGGCCATTTTTTTTTTTTTGGGTACATTCTCCCTTTTCAAAAAAAAAAATTAGTGGGAGATAAATATTGGCAAGTCTGCCTCCGTGCCATTGCTGTGTGTGGCATCTGTCTCTCATTGTGTGGCACCGAAAACACTGTGTAATACTTGGCCATTTTTTTGGGGGGGTACATTCTCCCTTTTCAAAAAAAAAAAATAGTGGGAGATAAATATTGGCAAGTCTGCCTCCGTGCCATTGCTGTGTGTGGCATCTGTCTCTCATTGTGTGCCACCGAAAACACTGTGTAATACTTGGCCTTTTTTTTTTTTGGGGGGTACATTCTCACTTTTCAAAAAAAAAAATTAGTGGGAGATAAATATTGGCAAGTCTGCCTCCGTGCCATTGCTGTGTGTGGCATCTGTCTCTCATTGTGTGGCACCGAAAACACTGTGTAATACTTGGCCATTTTTTTTTTTTGGGGTACATTCTCCCTTTTCAAAAAAAAAATTAGTGGGAGATAAATATTGGCAAGTCTGCCTCCGTGCCATTGCTGTGTGTGGCATCTGTCTCTCATTGTGTGGCACCGAAAATACTGTGTAATACTTGGCCATTTTTTTGGGGGGGGGTACCTTCTCTCATTTCAAAAATAAAAAATTAGTGGGAAATAAATATTGGCAAGTCTGCCTCCGTGCTATTGCTGTGTGTGGCATCTGTCTCTCATTGTGTGACATCGAAAACCACTGTGTAATACTTGGCCATTTTTTTTTTTGCTAAATTCTCTCTTTCCAAAAAAAAAAATTAGTGGGAGATAAATATTGGCAAGTCTGCCTCCGTGCCATTGCTGTGTGTGGCATCTGTCTCTCATTGTGTGCCACCGAAAACACTGTGTAATACTTGGCCAATTTTTTTTGGGGGGGTACATTCTCCCTTTTCAAAAAAAAAAAAAATAGTGGGAGATAAATATTGGCAAGTCTGCCTCCGTGCCATTGCTGTGTGTGGCATCTGCCTCTCATTGTGTGCCACCGAAAACACTGTGTAATACTTGGCCATTTTTTTTTTTTTGGGTACATTCTCCCTTTTCAAAAAAAAAAATTAGTGGGAGATAAATATTGGCAAGTCTGCCTCCGTGCCATTGCTGTGTGTGGCATCTGTCTCTCATTGTGTGGCACCGAAAACACTGTGTAATACTTGGCCATTTTTTTGGGGGGGGTACCTTCTCTCATTTAAAAAAAAAAAAATTAGTGGGAGATAAATATTGGCAAGTCTGCCTCCGTGCTATTGCTGTGTGTGGCATCTGTCTCTCATTGTGTGACACCGAAAACCACTGTGTGATACTTGGCCATTTTTTTTTGCTAAATTCTCTCTTTCCAAAAAAAAAAAATTAGTGGGAGATAAATATTGGCAAGTCTGCCTCCGTGCCATTGCTGTGTGTGGCATCTGTCTCTCATTGTGTGCCACCGAAAACACTGTGTAATACTTGGCCAATTTTTTTTTTTTTGGGTACATTCTCCCTTTTAAAAAAAAAAATAGTGGGAGATAAATATTGGCAAGTCTGCCTCCGTGTCATTGCTGTGTGTGGCATCTGTCTCTCATTGTGTGCCACCGAAAACACTGTGTAATACTTGGCCATTTTTTTTTTTTTGGGGTACATTCTCCCTTTTCAAAAAAAAAAATTAGTGGGAGATAAATATTGGCAAGTCTGCCTCCGTGCCATTGCTGTGTGTGGCATCTGTCTCTCATTGTGTGGCACCGAAAACACTGTGTAATACTTGGCCATTTTTTTTTTTGGGGTACATTCTCCCTTTTCAAAAAAAAAAATTAGTGGGAGATAAATATTGGCAAGTCTGCCTCCGTGCCATTGCTGTGTGTGCCATCTGTCTCTCATTGTGTGGCACCGAAAACACTGTGTAATACTTGGCCATTTTTTTGGGGGGGTACCTTCTCTCATTTCAAAAAAAAAAAAATTAGTGGGAGATAAATATTGGCAAGTCTGCCTCCGTGCTATTGCTGTGTGTGGTATCTGTCTCTCATTGTGTGGCACCGAAAACCACTGTGTAATACTTGGCCATTTTTTTTTTGCTAAATTCTCTCTTTCCAAAAAAAAAAAATTAGTGGGAGCTAAATATTGGCAAGTCTGCCTCCGTGCCATTGCTGTGTGTGGCATCTGTCTCTCATTGTGTGCCACCGAAAACACTGTGTAATACTTGGCCATTTTTTTTGGGGGGGGGTACCTTCTCCCTTTTCAAAAAAAAAAAATTAGTGGGAGATAAATATTGGCAAGTCTGCCTCCGTGCCATTGCTGTGTGTGGCATCTGTCTCTCATTGTGTGCCACCGAAAACACTGTGTAATACTTGGCCTTTTTTTTTTGGGGGGGGGTACATTCTCACTTTTCAAAAAAAAAATTAGTGGGAGATAAATATTGGCAAGTCTGCCTCCGTGCCATTGCTGTGTGTGGCATCTGTCTCTCATTGTGTGGCACCGAAAACACTGTGTAATACTTGGCCATTTTTTTTTTGGGTACATTCTCCCTTTTCAAAAAAAAAAATTAGTGGGAGATAAATATTGGCAAGTCTGCCTCCGTGCCATTGCTGTGTGTGGCATCTGTCTCTCATTGTGTGGCACCGAAAACACTGTGTAATACTTGGCCATTTTTTTTGGGGGGGTACCTTCTCTCATTTCAAAAAAAAAAAATTAGTGGGAGATAAATATTGGCAAGTCTGCCTCCGTGCTATTGCTGTGTGTGGCATCTGTCTCTCATTGTGTGGCATCGAAAACCACTGTGTAATACTTGGCCATTTTTTTTTTGCTAAATTCTCTCTTTCCAAAAAAAAAAAATTAGTGGGAGATAAATATTGGCAAGTCTGCCTCCGTGCCATTGCTGTGTGTGGCATCTGTCTCTCATTGTGTGCCACCGAAAACACTGTGTAATACTTGGCCAATTTTTTTGGGGGGGGTACATTCTCCCTTTTCAAAAAAAAAAAAATAGTGGGAGATAAATATTGGCAAGTCTGCCTCCGTGCCATTGCTGTGTGTGGCATCTGTCTCTCATTGTGTGCCACCGAAAACACTGTGTAATACTTGGCCATTTTTTTTTGGGGGGGTACATTCTCACTTTTCACAAAAAAAAATTAGTGGGAGATAAATATTGGCAAGTCTGCCTCCGTGCCATTGCTGTGTGTGGCATCTGTCTCTCATTGTGTGGCACCGAAAACACTGTGTAATACTTGGCCATTTTTTTGGGGGGGTACATTCTCCCTTTTCAAAAAAAAAAAATAGTGGGAGATAAATATTGGCAAGTCTGCCTCCGTGCCATTGCTGTGTGTGGCATCTGTCTCTCATTGTGTGCCACCGAAAACACTGTGTAATACTTGGCCTTTTTTTTTTGGGGGGGGGTACATTCTCACTTTTCAAAAAAAAAAATTAGTGGGAGATAAATATTGGCAAGTCTGCCTCCGTGCCATTGCTGTGTGTGGCATCTGTCTCTCATTGTGTGGCACCGAAAACACTGTGTAATACTTGGCCATTTTTTTTTTTTGGGGTACATTCTCCCTTTTCAAAAAAAAAAATTAGTGGGAGATAAATATTGGCAAGTCTGCCTCCGTGCCATTGCTGTGTGTGGCATCTGTCTCTCATTGTGTGGCACCGAAAATACTGTGTAATACTTGGCCATTTTTTTGGGGGGGGGTACCTTCTCTCATTTCAAAAATAAAAAATTAGTGGGAAATAAATATTGGCAAGTCTGCCTCCGTGCTATTGCTGTGTGTGGCATCTGTCTCTCATTGTGTGGCATCGAAAACCACTGTGTAATACTTGGCCATTTTTTTTTTTGCTAAATTCTCTCTTTCCAAAAAAAAAAATTAGTGGGAGATAAATATTGGCAAGTCTGCCTCCGTGCCATTGCTGTGTGTGGCATCTGTCTCTCATTGTGTGCCACCGAAAACACTGTGTAATACTTGGCCAATTTTTTTTGGGGGGGTACATTCTCCCTTTTCAAAAAAAAAAAAAATAGTGGGAGATAAATATTGGCAAGTCTGCCTCCGTGCCATTGCTGTGTGTGGCATCTGCCTCTCATTGTGTGCCACCGAAAACACTGTGTAATACTTGGCCATTTTTTTTTTTTTGGGTACATTCTCCCTTTTCAAAAAAAAAAATTAGTGGGAGATAAATATTGGCAAGTCTGCCTCCGTGCCATTGCTGTGTGTGGCATCTGTCTCTCATTGTGTGGCACCGAAAACACTGTGTAATACTTGGCCATTTTTTTTGGGGGGGTACCTTCTCTCATTTAAAAAAAAAAAAATTAGTGGGAGATAAATATTGGCAAGTCTGCCTCCGTGCTATTGCTGTGTGTGGCATCTGTCTCTCATTGTGTGACACCGAAAACCACTGTGTGATACTTGGCCATTTTTTTTTTGCTAAATTCTCTCTTTCCAAAAAAAAAAAATTAGTGGGAGCTAAATATTGGCAAGTCTGCCTCCGTGTCATTGCTGTGTGTGGCATCTGTCTCTCATTGTGTGCCACCGAAAACACTGTGTAATACTTGGCCATTTTTTTTTTTTTGGGGTACATTCTCCCTTTTCAAAAAAAAAAATTAGTGGGAGATAAATATTGGCAAGTCTGCCTCCGTGCCATTGCTGTGTGTGGCATCTGTCTCTCATTGTGTGGCACCGAAAACACTGTGTAATACTTAGCCATTTTTTTTTTTGGGTACATTCTCCCTTTTCAAAAAAAAAAATTAGTGGGAGATAAATATTGGCAAGTCTGCCTCCGTGCCATTGCTGTGTGTGCCATCTGTCTCTCATTGTGTGGCACCGAAAACACTGTGTAATACTTGGCCATTTTTTTGGGGGGGTACCTTCTCTCATTTCAAAAAAAAAAAAATTAGTGGGAGATAAATATTGGCAAGTCTGCCTCCGTGCTATTGCTGTGTGTGGCATCTGTCTCTCATTGTGTGGCACCGAAAACCACTGTGTAATACTTGGCCATTTTTTTTTTGCTAAATTCTCTCTTTCCAAAAAAAAAAAATTAGTGGGAGCTAAATATTGGCAAGTCTGCCTCCGTGCCATTGCTGTGTGTGGCATCTGTCTCTCATTGTGTGCCACCGAAAACACTGTGTAATACTTGGCCATTTTTTTTGGGGGGGGTACCTTCTCCCTTTTCAAAAAAAAAAATTAGTGGGAGATAAATATTGGCAAGTCTGCCTCCGTGCCATTGCTGTGTGTGGCATCTGTCTCTCATTGTGTGCCACCGAAAACACTGTGTAATACTTGGCCTTTTTTTTTTGGGGGGGGGTACATTCTCACTTTTCAAAAAAAAAATTAGTGGGAGATAAATATTGGCAAGTCTGCCTCCGTGCCATTGCTGTGTGTGGCATCTGTCTCTCATTGTGTGGCACCGAAAACACTGTGTAATACTTGGCCAATTTTTTTTTGGGTACATTCTCCCTTTTCAAAAAAAAAAATTAGTGGGAGATAAATATTGGCAAGTCTGCCTCCATGCCATTGCTGTGTGTGGCATCTGTCTCTCATTGTGTGCCACCGAAAACACTGTGTAATACTTGGCCATTTTTTTTTTGCTAAATTCTCTCTTTCCAAAAAAAAAAAATTAGTGGGAGATAAATATTGGCAAGTCTGCCTCCGTGCCATTGCTGTGTGTGGCATCTGTCTCTCATTGTGTGCCACCGAAAACACTGTGTAATACTTGGCCAATTTTTTTTGGGGGGGTACATTCTCCCTTTTCAAAAAAAAAAAAAATAGTGGGAGATAAATATTGGCAAGTCTGCCTCCGTGCCATTGCTGTGTGTGGCATCTGTCTCTCATTGTGTGCCACCGAAAACACTGTGTAATACTTGGCCATTTTTTTTTGGGGGGGTACATTCTCCCTTTTCAAGAAAAAAATTAGTGGGAGATAAATATTGGCAAGTCTGCCTCCGTGCCATTGCTGTGTGTGGCATCTGTCTCTCATTGTGTGGCACCGAAAACACTGTGTAATACTTGGCCATTTTTTTGGGGGGGTACATTCTCCCTTTTCAAAAAAAAAAAATAGTGGGAGATAAATATTGGCAAGTCTGCCTCCGTGCCATTGCTGTGTGTGGCATCTGTCTCTCATTGTGTGCCACTGAAAACACTGTGTAATACTTGGCCATTTTTTTTTTTTTTGGGGTACATTCTCACTTTTCAAAAAAAAAAATTAGTGGGAGATAAATATTGGCAAGTCTGCCTCCGTGCCATTGCTGTGTGTGGCATCTGCCTCTCATTGTGTGCCACCGAAAACACTGTGTAATACTTGGCCATTTTTTTTTTTTTGGGTACATTCTCCCTTTTCAAAAAAAAAAATTAGTGGGAGATAAATATTGGCAAGTCTGCCTCCGTGCCATTGCTGTGTGTGGCATCTGTCTCTCATTGTGTGGCACCGAAAACACTGTGTAATACTTGGCCATTTTTTTTGGGGGGGTACCTTCTCTCATTTAAAAAAAAAAAAATTAGTGGGAGATAAATATTGGCAAGTCTGCCTCCGTGCTATTGCTGTGTGTGGCATCTGTCTCTCATTGTGTGACACCGAAAACCACTGTGTGATACTTGGCCATTTTTTTTTTGCTAAATTCTCTCTTTCCAAAAAAAAAAAATTAGTGGGAGCTAAATATTGGCAAGTCTGCCTCCGTGTCATTGCTGTGTGTGGCATCTGTCTCTCATTGTGTGCCACCGAAAACACTGTGTAATACTTGGCCATTTTTTTTTTTTTGGGGTACATTCTCCCTTTTCAAAAAAAAAAATTAGTGGGAGATAAATATTGGCAAGTCTGCCTCCGTGCCATTGCTGTGTGTGGCATCTGTCTCTCATTGTGTGGCACCGAAAACACTGTGTAATACTTAGCCATTTTTTTTTTTGGGTACATTCTCCCTTTTCAAAAAAAAAAATTAGTGGGAGATAAATATTGGCAAGTCTGCCTCCGTGCCATTGCTGTGTGTGCCATCTGTCTCTCATTGTGTGGCACCGAAAACACTGTGTAATACTTGGCCATTTTTTTGGGGGGGTACCTTCTCTCATTTCAAAAAAAAAAAAATTAGTGGGAGATAAATATTGGCAAGTCTGCCTCCGTGCTATTGCTGTGTGTGGCATCTGTCTCTCATTGTGTGGCACCGAAAACCACTGTGTAATACTTGGCCATTTTTTTTTTGCTAAATTCTCTCTTTCCAAAAAAAAAAAATTAGTGGGAGCTAAATATTGGCAAGTCTGCCTCCGTGCCATTGCTGTGTGTGGCATCTGTCTCTCATTGTGTGCCACCGAAAACACTGTGTAATACTTGGCCATTTTTTTTGGGGGGGGTACCTTCTCCCTTTTCAAAAAAAAAAATTAGTGGGAGATAAATATTGGCAAGTCTGCCTCCGTGCCATTGCTGTGTGTGGCATCTGTCTCTCATTGTGTGCCACCGAAAACACTGTGTAATACTTGGCCTTTTTTTTTTGGGGGGGGGTACATTCTCACTTTTCAAAAAAAAAATTAGTGGGAGATAAATATTGGCAAGTCTGCCTCCGTGCCATTGCTGTGTGTGGCATCTGTCTCTCATTGTGTGGCACCGAAAACACTGTGTAATACTTGGCCATTTTTTTTTTGGGTACATTCTCCCTTTTCAAAAAAAAAAATTAGTGGGAGATAAATATTGGCAAGTCTGCCTCCGTGCCATTGCTGTGTGTGGCATCTGTCTCTCATTGTGTGCCACCGAAAACACTGTGTAATACTTGGCCATTTTTTTTTTGCTAAATTCTCTCTTTCCAAAAAAAAAAAATTAGTGGGAGATAAATATTGGCAAGTCTGCCTCCGTGCCATTGCTGTGTGTGGCATCTGTCTCTCATTGTGTGCCACCGAAAACACTGTGTAATACTTGGCCAATTTTTTTGGGGGGGGTACATTCTCCCTTTTCAAAAAAAAAAAAAATAGTGGGAGATAAATATTGGCAAGTCTGCCTCCGTGCCATTGCTGTGTGTGGCATCTGTCTCTCATTGTGTGCCACCGAAAACACTGTGTAATACTTGGCCATTTTTTTTTGGGGGGGTACATTCTCCCTTTTCAAGAAAAAAATTAGTGGGAGATAAATATTGGCAAGTCTGCCTCCGTGCCATTGCTGTGTGTGGCATCTGTCTCTCATTGTGTGGCACCGAAAACACTGTGTAATACTTGGCCATTTTTTTGGGGGGGTACATTCTCCCTTTTCAAAAAAAAAAAATAGTGGGAGATAAATATTGGCAAGTCTGCCTCCGTGCCATTGCTGTGTGTGGCATCTGTCTCTCATTGTGTGCCACTGAAAACACTGTGTAATACTTGGCCATTTTTTTTTTTTTTGGGGTACATTCTCACTTTTCAAAAAAAAAAATTAGTGGGAGATAAATATTGGCAAGTCTGCCTCCGTGCCATTGCTGTGTGTGGCATCTGTCTCTCATTGTGTGGCACCGAAAACACTGTGTAATACTTGGCCATTTTTTTTTTTTTGGGTACATTCTCCCTTTTCAAAAAAAAAAATTAGTGGGAGATAAATAGTGGCAAGTCTGCCTCCGTGCCATTGCTGTGTGTGGCATCTGTCTCTCATTGTGTGGCACCGAAAATACTGTGTAATACTTGGCCAGTTTTTTTTGGGGGGGTACCTTCTCTCATTTCAAAAATAAAAAATTAGTGGGAAATAAATATTGGCAAGTCTGCCTCCGTGCTATTGCTGTGTGTGGCATCTGTCTCTCATTGTGTGGCATCGAAAACCACTGTGTAATACTTGGCCATTTTTTTTTTTGCTAAATTCTCTCTTTCCAAAAAAAAAAATTAGTGGGAGATAAATATTGGCAAGTCTGCCTCCGTGCCATTGCTGTGTGTGGCATCTGTCTCTCATTGTGTGCCACCGAAAACACTGTGTAATACTTGACCAATTTTTTTTGGGGGGGTACATTCTCCCTTTTCAAAAAAAAAAAAAATAGTGGGAGATAAATATTGGCAAGTCTGCCTCCGTGCCATTGCTGTGTGTGGCATCTGCCTCTCATTGTGTGCCACCGAAAACACTGTGTAATACTTGGCCATTTTTTTTTTTTTTGGGTACATTCTCCCTTTTCAAAAAAAAACAATTAGTGGGAGATAAATATTGGCAAGTCTGCCTCCGTGCTATTGCTGTGTGTGGCATCTGTCTCTCATTGTGTGGCACCGAAAACCACTGTGTAATACTTGGCCATTTTTTTTTTGCTAAATTCTCTCTTTCCAAAAAAAAAAAATTAGTGGGAGATAAATATTGGCAAGTCTGCCTCCGTGCCATTGCTGTGTGTGGCATCTGTCTCTCATTGTGTGGCACCGAAACCACTGTGTAATACTTGGCCATTTTTTTTTTTTTTTTTGGGTACATTCTCCCTTTTCCCAAAAAAAATTAGTGGGAGATAAATATTGGCAAGTCTGCCTCCGTGCCATTGCTGTGTGTGGCATCTGTCTCTCATTGTGTGCCACCGAAAACACTGTGTAATACTTGGCCAATTTTTTTTTTTTTGGGTACATTCTCCCTTTTAAAAAAAAAAATAGTGGGAGATAAATATTGGCAAGTCTGCCTCCGTGTCATTGCTGTGTGTGGCATCTGTCTCTCATTGTGTGGCACCGAAAACACTGTGTAATACTTGGCCATTTTTTTTTTTGGGGTACATTCTCCCTTTTCAAAAAAAAAATTAGTGGGAGATAAATATTGGCAAGTCTGCCTCCGTGCCATTGCTGTGTGTGGCATCTGTCTCTCATTGTGTGCCACCGAAAACACTGTGTAATACTTGGCCATTTTTTTTTTTTTGGGGTACATTCTCCCTTTTCAAATAAAAAAATTAGTGGGAGATAAATATTGGCAAGTCTGCCTCCGTGCCATTGCTGTGTGTGGCATCTGTCTCTCATTGTGTGGCACCGAAAACACTGTGTAATACTTGGCCATTTTTTTTTTTGGGGTACATTCTCCCTTTTCAAAAAAAAAAATTAGTGGGAGATAAATATTGGCAAGTCTGCCTCCGTGCCATTGCTGTGTGTGCCATCTGTCTCTCATTGTGTGGCACCGAAAACACTGTGTAATACTTGGCCATTTTTTTGGGGGGGGTACCTTCTCTCATTTCAAAAAAAAAAAAATTAGTGGGAGATAAATATTGGCAAGTCTGCCTCCGTGCTATTGCTGTGTGTGGCATCTGTCTCTCATTGTGTGGCACCGAAAACCACTGTGTAATACTTGGCCATTTTTTTTTTGCTAAATTCTCTCTTTCCAAAAAAAAAAAATTAGTGGGAGCTAAATATTGGCAAGTCTGCCTCCGTGCCATTGCTGTGTGTGGCATCTGTCTCTCATTGTGTGCCACCGAAAACACTGTGTAATACTTGGCCATTTTTTTTGGGGGGGGTACCTTCTCCCTTTTCAAAAAAAAAAATTAGTGGGAGATAAATATTGGCAAGTCTGCCTCCGTGCCATTGCTGTGTGTGGCATCTGTCTCTCATTGTGTGCCACCGAAAACACTGTGTAATACTTGGCCTTTTTTTTGGGGGGGGGGTACATTCTCACTTTTCAAAAAAAAAATTAGTGGGAGATAAATATTGGCAAGTCTGCCTCCGTGCCATTGCTGTGTGTGGCATCTGTCTCTCATTGTGTGGCACCGAAAACACTGTGTAATACTTGGCCATTTTTTTTTTGGGTACATTCTCCCTTTTAAAAAAAAAAAATTAGTGGGAGATAAATATTGGCAAGTCTGCCTCCGTGCCATTGCTGTGTGTGGCATCTGTCTCTCATTGTGTGGCACCGAAAACACTGTGTAATACTTGGCCATTTTTTTTTTGCTAAATTCTCTCTTTCCAAAAAAAAAAAATTAGTGGGAGATAAATATTGGCAAGTCTGCCTCCGTGCCATTGCTGTGTGTGGCATCTGTCTCTCATTGTGTGCCACCGAAAACACTGTGTAATACTTGGCCAATTTTTTTTGGGGGGGTACATTCTCCCTTTTCAAAAAAAAAAAAAATAGTGGGAGATAAATATTGGCAAGTCTGCCTCCGTGCCATTGCTGTGTGTGGCATCTGTCTCTCATTGTGTGCCACCGAAAACACTGTGTAATACTTGGCCATTTTTTTTTGGGGGGGTACATTCTCCCTTTTCAAGAAAAAAATTAGTGGGAGATAAATATTGGCAAGTCTGCCTCCGTGCCATTGCAGTGTGTGGCATCTGTCTCTCATTGTGTGGCACCGAAAACACTGTGTAATACTTGGCCATTTTTTTTGGGGGGGTACATTCTCCCTTTTCAAAAAAAAAAAATAGTGGGAGATAAATATTGGCAAGTCTGCCTCCGTGCCATTGCTGTGTGTGGCATCTGTCTCTCATTGTGTGCCACCGAAAACACTGTGTAATACTTGGCCATTTTTTTTTTTTTTGGGGTACATTCTCACTTTTCAAAAAAAAAAATTAGTGGGAGATAAATATTGGCAAGTCTGCCTCCGTGCCATTGCTGTGTGTGGCATCTGTCTCTCATTGTGTGGCACCGAAAACACTGTGTAATACTTGGCCATTTTTTTTTTTTTGGGTACATTCTCCCTTTTCAAAAAAAAAAATTAGTGGGAGATAAATATTGGCAAGTCTGCCTCCGTGCCATTGCTGTGTGTGGCATCTGTCTCTCATTGTGTGGCACCGAAAATACTGTGTAATACTTGGCCATTTTTTTTGGGGGGGGTACCTTCTCTCATTTCAAAAATAAAAAATTAGTGGGAAATAAATATTGGCAAGTCTGCCTCCGTGCTATTGCTGTGTGTGGCATCTGTCTCTCATTGTGTGGCATCGAAAACCACTGTGTAATACTTGGCCATTTTTTTTTTTGCTAAATTCTCTCTTTCCAAAAAAAAAAATTAGTGGGAGATAAATATTGGCAAGTCTGCCTCCGTGCCATTGCTGTGTGTGGCATCTGTCTCTCATTGTGTGCCACCGAAAACACTGTGTAATACTTGGCCAATTTTTTTTTGGGGGGTACATTCTCCCTTTTCAAAAAAAAAAAAAATAGTGGGAGATAAATATTGGCAAGTCTGCCTCCGTGCCATTGCTGTGTGTGGCATCTGCCTCTCATTGTGTGCCACCGAAAACACTGTGTAATACTTGGCCATTTTTTTTTTTTTTGGGTACATTCTCCCTTTTCAAAAAAAAAAATTAGTGGGAGATAAATATTGGCAAGTCTGTCTCCGTGCCATTGCTGTGTGTGGCATCTGTCTCTCATTGTGTGGCACCGAAAACACTGTGTAATACTTGGCCATTTTTTTGGGGGGGGTACCTTCTCTCATTTAAAAAAAAAAAAATTAGTGGGAGATAAATATTGGCAAGTCTGCCTCCGTGCTATTGCTGTGTGTGGCATCTGTCTCTCATTGTGTGGCACCGAAAACCACTGTGTAATACTTGGCCATTTTTTTTTTGCTAAATTCTCTCTTTCCAAAAAAAAAAAATTAGTGGGAGATAAATATTGGCAAGTCTGCCTCCGTGCCATTGCTGTGTGTGGCATCTGTCTCTCATTGTGTGGCACCGAAAACACTGTGTAATACTTGGCCATTTTTTTTGGGGGGGTACCTTCTCTCATTTAAAAAAAAAAAAATTAGTGGGAGATAAATATTGGCAAGTCTGCCTCCGTGCTATTGCTGTGTGTGGCATCTGTCTCTCATTGTGTGGCACCGAAAACCACTGTGTAATACTTGGCCATTTTTTTTTTGCTAAATTCTCTCTTTCCAAAAAAAAAAAATTAGTGGGAGATAAATATTGGCAAGTCTGCCTCCGTGCCATTGCTGTGTGTGGCATCTGTCTCTCATTGTGTGCCACCGAAAACACTGTGTAATACTTGGCCAATTTTTTTTTTTTTGGGTACATTCTCCCTTTTAAAAAAAAAAATAGTGGGAGATAAATATTGGCAAGTCTGCCTCCGTGCCATTGCTGTGTGTGGCATCTGTCTCTCATTGTGTGGCACCGAAAACACTGTGTAATACTTGGCCATTTTTTTTGGGGGGGTACCTTCTCTCATTTAAAAAAAAAAAAATTAGTGGGAGATAAATATTGGCAAGTCTGCCTCCGTGCTATTGCTGTGTGTGGCATCTGTCTCTCATTGTGTGGCACCGAAAACCACTGTGTAATACTTGGCCATTTTTTTTTTGCTAAATTCTCTCTTTCCAAAAAAAAAAAAATTAGTGGGAGATAAATATTGGCAAGTCTGCCTCCGTGCCATTGCTGTGTGTGGCATCTGTCTCTCATTGTGTGCCACCGAAAACACTGTGTAATACTTGGCCAATTTTTTTTTTTTTGGGTACATTCTCCCTTTTCAAAAAAAAAATAGTGGGAGATAAATATTGGCAAGTCTGCCTCCGTGTCATTGCTGTGTGTGGCATCTGTCTCTCATTGTGTGGCACCGAAAACCACTGTGTAATACTTGGCCATTTTTTTTTTTTTGCTAAATTCTCCCTTTCCAAAAAAAAATTAGTGGGAGATAAATATTGGCAAGTCTGCCTCCGTGCCATTGCTGTGTGTTGCATCTGTCTCTCATTGTGTGGCACCAAAAACACTGTGTAATACTTGGCCATTTTTTTGGGGGGGGTACATTCTCCCTTTTCAAAAAAAAAATTAGTGGGAGATAAATATTGGCAAGTCTGCCTCCGTGCCATTGCTGTGTGTGGCATCTGTCTCTCATTGTGTGCCACCGAAAACACTGTGTAATACTTGGCCATTTTTTTTTTTGGGGTACATTCTCCCTTTTCAAAAAAAAAAATTAGTGGGAGATAAATATTGGCAAGTCTGCCTCCGTGCCATTGCTGTGTGTGCCATCTGTCTCTCATTGTGTGGCACCGAAAACACTGTGTAATACTTGGCCATTTTTTTGGGGGGGGTACCTTCTCTCATTTCAAAAAAAAAAAATTAGTGGGAGATAAATATTGGCAAGTCTGCCTCCGTGCTATTGCTGTGTGTGGCATCTGTCTCTCATTGTGTGGCACCGAAAACCACTGTGTAATACTTGGCCATTTTTTTTTTGCTAAATTCTCTCTTTCCCCAAAAAAAAAATTAGTGGGAGATAAATATTGGCAAGTCTGCCTCCGTGCCATTGCTGTGTGTGGCATCTGTCTCTCATTGTGTGCCACCGAAAACACTGTGTAATACTTGGCCAAATTTTTTTTTTTTTGGGTACATTCTCCCTTTTCAAAAAAAAAATAGTGGGAGATAAATATTGGCAAGTCTGCCTCCGTGTCATTGCTGTGTGTGGCATCTGTCTCTCATTGTGTGGCACCGAAAACCACTGTGTAATACTTGGCCATTTTTTTTTTTTTGCTAAATTCTCCCTTTCCAAAAAAAAATTAGTGGGAGATAAATATTGGCAAGTCTGCCTCCGTGCCATTGCTGTGTGTGGCATCTGTCTCTCATTGTGTGGCACCAAAAACACTGTGTAATACTTGGCCATTTTTTGGGGGGGTACATTCTCCCTTTTCAAAAAAAAAAAATTAGTGGGAGATAAATATTGGCAAGTCTGCCTCCGTGCCATTGCTGTGTGTGGCATCTGTCTCTCATTGTGTGCCACCGAAAACACTGTGTAATACTTGGCCAATTTTTTTTTTTGGGTACATTCTCCCTTTTCAAAAAAAAAAAAATAGTGGGAGATAAATATTGGCAAGTCTGCCTCCGTGCCATTGCTGTGTGTGGCATCTGTCTCTCATTGTGTGGCACCGAAAACACTAATACTTGGCCATTTTTTTTGGGGGGGGGTACATTCTCCCTTTTCAAAAAAAAAAATTAGTGGGAGATAAATATTGGCAAGTCTGCCTCTGTGCCATTGCTGTGTGTGGCATCTGTCTCTCATTGTGTGCCACCGAAAACACTGTGTAATACTTGGCCAATTTTTTTTTTTTTGGGTACATTCTCCCTTTTCAAAAAAAAAATAGTGGGAGATAAATATTGGCAAGTCTGCCTCCGTGTCATTGCTGTGTGTGGCATCTGTCTCTCATTGTGTGGCACCGAAAACCACTGTGTAATACTTGGCCATTTTTTTTTTTTTTGCTAAATTCTCCCTTTCCAAAAAAAAATTAGTGGGAGATAAATATTGGCAAGTCTGCCTCCGTGCCATTGCTGTGTGTGGCATCTGTCTCTCATTGTGTGGCACCAAAAACACTGTGTAATACTTGGCCATTTTTTTGGGGGGGGTACATTCTCCCTTTTCAAAAAAAAAATTAGTGGGAGATAAATATTGGCAAGTCTGCCTCCGTGCCATTGCTGTGTGTGGCATCTGTCTCTCACTGTGTGCCACCGAAAACACTGTGTAATACTTGGCCATTTTTTTTTTTTTTGGGTACATTCTCCCTTTTCAAAAAAAAAAATTAGTGGGAGATAAATATTGGCAAGTCTGCCTCCGTGCCATTGCTGTGTGTGGCATCTGTCTCTCATTGTGTGGCACCGAAAACACTGTGTAATACTTGGCCATTTTTTTTTTTGGGGTACATTCTCCCTTTTCAAAAAAAAAAATTAGTGGGAGATAAATATTGGCAAGTCTGCCTCCGTGCCATTGCTGTGTGTGCCATCTGTCTCTCATTGTGTGGCCCCGAAAACACTGTGTAATACTTGGCCATTTTTTTTAGGGGGGTACCTTCTCTCATTTCAAAAAAAAAAAATTAGTGGGAGATAAATATTGGCAAGTCTGCCTCCGTGCTATTGCTGTGTGTGGCATCTGTCTCTCATTGTGTGGCACCGAAAACCACTGTGTAATACTTGGCCATTTTTTTTTTGCTAAATTCTCTCTTTCCAAAAAAAAAAAATTAGTGGGAGATAAATATTGGCAAGTCTGCCTCCGTGCCATTGCTGTGTGTGGCATCTGTCTCTCATTGTGTGCCACCGAAAACACTGTGTAATACTTGGCCAATTTTTTTTTTTTTGGGTACATTCTCCCTTTTCAAAAAAAAAATAGTGGGAGATAAATATTGGCAAGTCTGCCTCCGTGGCATTGCTGTGTGTGGCATCTGTCTCTCATTGTGTGGCACCGAAAACACTGTGTAATACTTGGCCATTTTTTTGGGGGGGTACATTCTCCCTTTTCAAAAAAAAAAAATTAGTGGGAGATAAATATTGGCAAGTCTGCCTCCGTGCCATTGCTGTGTGTGGCATCTGTCTCTCATTGTGTGCCACCGAAAACACTGTGTAATACTTGGCCAATTTTTTTTTTTTGGGTACATTCTCCCTTTTCAAAAAAAAAAAAATAGTGGGAGATAAATATTGGCAAGTCTGCCTCCGTGCCATTGCTGTGTGTGGCAACTGTCTCTCATTGTGTGGCACCGAAAACACTAATACTTGGCCATTTTTTTGGGGGGGGGTACATTCTCCCTTTTCAAAAAAAAAAATTAGTGGGAGATAAATATTGGCAAGTCTGCCTCTGTGCCATTGCTGTGTGTGGCATCTGTCTCTCATTGTGTGCCACCGAAAACACTGTGTAATACTTGGCCAATCTTTTTTTTTTGGGTATATTCTCCCTTTTCAAAAAAAGAAAATAGTGGGAGATAAATATTGGCAAGTCTGCCTCCGTGCCATTGCTGTGTGTGGCATCTGTCTCTCATTGTGTGCCACCGAAAACACTGTGTAATACTTGGCCATTTTTTTTGGGGGGGGTACCTTTTCCCTTTTCAAAAAAAAAAAATTAGTGGGATATAAATATTGGCAAGTCTGCCTCCATGCCATTGCTGTGTGTGGCATCTGTCTCTCATTGTGTGCCACCGAAAACACTGTGTAATACTTGGCCAATTTTTTTTTTTTTTTTTTGGTACATTCTCCCTTTTAAAAAAAAAAATAGTGGGAGATAAATATTTGCAAGTCTGCCTCTGTGCCATTGCTGTGTGTGGCATCTGTCTCTCATTGTGTGGCACCGAAAACCACTGTGTAATACTTGGCCATTTATTTTTTTTGCTAAATTCTCCCTTTCCAAAAAAAAAATTAGTTGGAGATAAATATTGGCAAGTCTGCCTCCGTGCCATTGCTGTGTGTGGCATCTGTCTCTCATTGTGTGGCACCGAAAACACTGTGTAATACTTGGCCATTTTTTTGTTTTGGGGGGGTACATTCTCCCTTTTCAAAAAAAAAATTAGTGGGAGATAAATATTGGCAAGTCTGCCTCCGTGCCATTGCTGTGTGTGCCATCTGTCTCTCATTGTGTGGCACCGAAAACACTGTGTAATACTTGGCCATTTTTTTGGGGGGGGTACCTTCTCTCATTTCAAAAAAAAAAAATTAGTGGGAGATAAATATTGGCAAGTCTGCCTCCGTGCCATTGCTGTGTGTGGCATCTGTCTCTCATTGTGTGCCACCGAAAACACTGTGTAATACTTGGCCAATTTTTTTTTTTTTGGGTACATTCTCCCTTTTCAAAAAAAAAATAGTGGGAGATAAATATTGGCAAGTCTGCCTCCGTGTCATTGCTGTGTGTGGCATCTGTCTCTCATTGTGTGGCACCGAAAACCACTGTGTAATACTTGGCCATTTTTTTTTTTTGCTAAATTCTCCCTTTCCAAAAAAAAATTAGTGGGAGATAAATATTGGCAAGTCTGCCTTCGTGCCATTGCTGTGTGTGGCATCTGTCTCTCATTGTGTGGCACCAAAAACACTGTGTAATACTTGGCCATTTTTTTGGGGGGGGTACATTCTCCCTTTTCAAAAAAAAATTAGTGGGAGATAAATATTGGCAAGTCTGCCTCCGTGGCATTGCTGTGTGTGGCATCTGTCTCTCATTGTGTGGCACCGAAAACACTGTGTAATACTTGGCCATTTTTTTGGGGGGGTACATTCTCCCTTTTCAAAAAAAAAAAATTAGTGGGAGATAAATATTGGCAAGTCTGCCTCCGTGCCATTGCTGTGTGTGGCATCTGTCTCTCATTGTGTGCCACCGAAAACACTGTGTAATACTTGGCCAATTTTTTTTTTTTGGGTACATTCTCCCTTTTCAAAAAAAAAAAAATAGTGGGAGATAAATATTGGCAAGTCTGCCTCCGTGCCATTGCTGTGTGTGGCAACTGTCTCTCATTGTGTGGCACTGAAAACACTAATACTTGGCCATTTTTTTGGGGGGGGGTACATTCTCCCTTTTCAAAAAAAAAAATTAGTGGGAGATAAATATTGGCAAGTCTGCCTCTGTGCCATTGCTGTGTGTGGCATCTGTCTCTCATTGTGTGCCACCGAAAACACTGTGTAATACTTGGCCAATCTTTTTTTTTTGGGTATATTCTCCCTTTTCAAAAAAAGAAAATAGTGGGAGATAAATATTGGCAAGTCTGCCTCCGTGCCATTGCTGTGTGTGGCATCTGTCTCTCATTGTGTGCCACCGAAAACACTGTGTAATACTTGGCCATTTTTTTTTGGGGGGGTACCTTTTCCCTTTTCAAAAAAAAAAAATTAGTGGGATATAAATATTGGCAAGTCTGCCTCCATGCCATTGCTGTGTGTGGCATCTGTCTCTCATTGTGTGCCACCGAAAACACTGTGTAATACTTGGCCAATTTTTTTTTTTTTTTTTTGGTACATTCTCCCTTTTAAAAAAAAAAATAGTGGGAGATAAATATTTGCAAGTCTGCCTCTGTGCCATTGCTGTGTGTGGCATCTGTCTCTCATTGTGTGGCACCGAAAACCACTGTGTAATACTTGGCCATTTATTTTTTTTGCTAAATTCTCCCTTTCCAAAAAAAAAAATTAGTTGGAGATAAATATTGGCAAGTCTGCCTCCGTGCCATTGCTGTGTGTGGCATCTGTCTCTCATTGTGTGGCACCGAAAATACTGTGTAATACTTGGCCATTTTTTTGGGGGGGGGTACCTTCTCTCATTTCAAAAATAAAAAATTAGTGGGAAATAAATATTGGCAAGTCTGCCTCCGTGCTATTGCTGTGTGTGGCATCTGTCTCTCATTGTGTGGCATCGAAAACCACTGTGTAATACTTGGCCATTTTTTTTTTTGCTAAATTCTCTCTTTCCAAAAAAAAAAATTAGTGGGAGATAAATATTGGCAAGTCTGCCTCCGTGCCATTGCTGTGTGTGGCATCTGTCTCTCATTGTGTGCCACCGAAAACACTGTGTAATACTTGGCCAATTTTTTTTGGGGGGGTACATTCTCCCTTTTCAAAAAAAAAAAAAATAGTGGGAGATAAATATTGGCAAGTCTGCCTCCGTGCCATTGCTGTGTGTGGCATCTGCCTCTCATTGTGTGCCACCGAAAACACTGTGTAATACTTGGCCATTTTTTTTTTTTGGGTACATTCTCCCTTTTCAAAAAAAAAAATTAGTGGGAGATAAATATTGGCAAGTCTGCCTCCGTGCCATTGCTGTGTGTGGCATCTGTCTCTCATTGTGTGGCACCGAAAACACTGTGTAATACTTGGCCATTTTTTTGGGGGGGGTACCTTCTCTCATTTAAAAAAAAAAAAATTAGTGGGAGATAAATATTGGCAAGTCTGCCTCCGTGCTATTGCTGTGTGTGGCATCTGTCTCTCATTGTGTGACACCGAAAACCACTGTGTGATACTTGGCCATTTTTTTTTGCTAAATTCTCTCTTTCCAAAAAAAAAAAATTAGTGGGAGATAAATATTGGCAAGTCTGCCTCCGTGCCATTGCTGTGTGTGGCATCTGTCTCTCATTGTGTGCCACCGAAAACACTGTGTAATACTTGGCCAATTTTTTTTTTTTTGGGTACATTCTCCCTTTTAAAAAAAAAAATAGTGGGAGATAAATATTGGCAAGTCTGCCTCCGTGTCATTGCTGTGTGTGGCATCTGTCTCTCATTGTGTGCCACCGAAAACACTGTGTAATACTTGGCCATTTTTTTTTTTTGGGGGTACATTCTCCCTTTTCAAAAAAAAAAATTAGTGGGAGATAAATATTGGCAAGTCTGCCTCCGTGCCATTGCTGTGTGTGGCATCTGTCTCTCATTGTGTGGCACCGAAAACACTGTGTAATACTTGGCCATTTTTTTTTTTGGGGTACATTCTCCCTTTTCAAAAAAAAAAATTAGTGGGAGATAAATATTGGCAAGTCTGCCTCCGTGCCATTGCTGTGTGTGCCATCTGTCTCTCATTGTGTGGCACCGAAAACACTGTGTAATACTTGGCCATTTTTTTGGGGGGGTACCTTCTCTCATTTCAAAAAAAAAAAAATTAGTGGGAGATAAATATTGGCAAGTCTGCCTCCGTGCTATTGCTGTGTGTGGCATCTGTCTCTCGTTGTGTGGCACCGAAAACCACTGTGTAATACTTGGCCATTTTTTTTTTGCTAAATTATCTCTTTCCAAAAAAAAAAAATTAGTGGGAGCTAAATATTGGCAAGTCTGCCTCCGTGCCATTGCTGTGTGTGGCATCTGTCTCTCATTGTGTGCCACCGAAAACACTGTGTAATACTTGGCCATTTTTTTTGGGGGGGGGTACCTTCTCCCTTTTCAAAAAAAAAAAATTAGTGGGAGATAAATATTGGCAAGTCTGCCTCCGTGCCATTGCTGTGTGTGGCATCTGTCTCTCATTGTGTGCCACCGAAAACACTGTGTAATACTTGGCCTTTTTTTTTGGGGGGGGGGTACATTCTCACTTTTCAAAAAAAAAATTAGTGGGAGATAAATATTGGCAAGTCTGCCTCCGTGCCATTGCTGTGTGTGGCATCTGTCTCTCATTGTGTGGCACCGAAAACACTGTGTAATACTTGGCCATTTTTTTTTGGGTACATTCTCCCTTTTCAAAAAAAAAAATTAGTGGGAGATAAATATTGGCAAGTCTGCCTCCGTGCCATTGCTGTGTGTGGCATCTGTCTCTCATTGTGTGGCACCGAAAACACTGTGTAATACTTGGCCATTTTTTTTGGGGGGGTACCTTCTCTCATTTCAAAAAAAAAAAATTAGTGGGAGATAAATATTGGCAAGTCTGCCTCCGTGCTATTGCTGTGTGTGGCATCTGTCTCTCATTGTGTGGCATCGAAAACCACTGTGTAATACTTGGCCATTTTTTTTTTGCTAAATTCTCTCTTTCCAAAAAAAAAAAATTAGTGGGAGATAAATATTGGCAAGTCTGCCTCCGTGCCATTGCTGTGTGTGGCATCTGTCTCTCATTGTGTGCCACCGAAAACACTGTGTAATACTTGGCCAATTTTTTGGGGGGGGGTACATTCTCCCTTTTCAAAAAAAAAAAAATAGTGGGAGATAAATATTGGCAAGTCTGCCTCCGTGCCATTGCTGTGTGTGGCATCTGTCTCTCATTGTGTGCCACCGAAAACACTGTGTAATACTTGGCCATTTTTTTTGGGGGGGGTACATTCTCACTTTTCACAAAAAAAAATTAGTGGGAGATAAATATTGGCAAGTCTGCCTCCGTGCCATTGCTGTGTGTGGCATCTGTCTCTCATTGTGTGGCACCGAAAACACTGTGTAATACTTGGCCATTTTTTTTGGGGGGTACATTCTCCCTTTTCAAAAAAAAAAAATAGTGGGAGATAAATATTGGCAAGTCTGCCTCCGTGCCATTGCTGTGTGTGGCATCTGTCTCTCATTGTGTGCCACCGAAAACACTGTGTAATACTTGGCCTTTTTTTTTTGGGGGGGTTACATTCTCACTTTTCAAAAAAAAAAATTAGTGGGAGATAAATATTGGCAAGTCTGCCTCCGTGCCATTGCTGTGTGTGGCATCTGTCTCTCATTGTGTGGCACCGAAAACACTGTGTAATACTTGGCCATTTTTTTTTTTTGGGGTACATTCTCCCTTTTCAAAAAAAAAAATTAGTGGGAGATAAATATTGGCAAGTCTGCCTCCGTGCCATTGCTGTGTGTGGCATCTGTCTCTCATTGTGTGGCACCGAAAATACTGTGTAATACTTGGCCATTTTTTTTTGGGGGGGTACCTTCTCTCATTTCAAAAATAAAAAATTAGTGGGAAATAAATATTGGCAAGTCTGCCTCCGTGCTATTGCTGTGTGTGGCATCTGTCTCTCATTGTGTGGCATCGAAAACCACTGTGTAATACTTGGCCATTTTTTTTTTTGCTAAATTCTCTCTTTCCAAAAAAAAAAATTAGTGGGAGATAAATATTGGCAAGTCTGCCTCCGTGCCATTGCTGTGTGTGGCATCTGTCTCTCATTGTGTGCCACCGAAAACACTGTGTAATACTTGGCCAATTTTTTGGGGGGGGGTACATTCTCCCTTTTCAAAAAAAAAAAAAATAGTGGGAGATAAATATTGGCAAGTCTGCCTCCGTGCCATTGCTGTGTGTGGCATCTGCCTCTCATTGTGTGCCACCGAAAACACTGTGTAATACTTGGCCATTTTTTTTTTTTTGGGTACATTCTCCCTTTTCAAAAAAAAAAATTAGTGGGAGATAAATATTGGCAAGTCTGCCTCCGTGCCATTGCTGTGTGTGGCATCTGTCTCTCATTGTGTGCCACCGAAAACACTGTGTAATACTTGGCCATTTTTTTTGGGGGGGGGTACCTTCTCCCTTTTCAAAAAAAAAAAATTAGTGGGAGATAAATATTGGCAAGTCTGCCTCCGTGCCATTGCTGTGTGTGGCATCTGTCTCTCATTGTGTGCCACCGAAAACACTGTGTAATACTTGGCCTTTTTTTTTGGGGGGGGGGTACATTCTCACTTTTCAAAAAAAAAATTAGTGGGAGATAAATATTGGCAAGTCTGCCTCCGTGCCATTGCTGTGTGTGGCATCTGTCTCTCATTGTGTGGCACCGAAAACACTGTGTAATACTTGGCCATTTTTTTTTGGGTACATTCTCCCTTTTCAAAAAAAAAAATTAGTGGGAGATAAATATTGGCAAGTCTGCCTCCGTGCCATTGCTGTGTGTGGCATCTGTCTCTCATTGTGTGGCACCGAAAACACTGTGTAATACTTGGCCATTTTTTTTGGGGGGGTACCTTCTCTCATTTCAAAAAAAAAAAATTAGTGGGAGATAAATATTGGCAAGTCTGCCTCCGTGCTATTGCTGTGTGTGGCATCTGTCTCTCATTGTGTGGCATCGAAAACCACTGTGTAATACTTGGCCATTTTTTTTTTGCTAAATTCTCTCTTTCCAAAAAAAAAAAATTAGTGGGAGATAAATATTGGCAAGTCTGCCTCCGTGCCATTGCTGTGTGTGGCATCTGTCTCTCATTGTGTGCCACCGAAAACACTGTGTAATACTTGGCCAATTTTTTTGGGGGGGGTACATTCTCCCTTTTCAAAAAAAAAAAAATAGTGGGAGATAAATATTGGCAAGTCTGCCTCCGTGCCATTGCTGTGTGTGGCATCTGTCTCTCATTGTGTGCCACCGAAAACACTGTGTAATACTTGGCCATTTTTTTTGGGGGGGGTACATTCTCACTTTTCACAAAAAAAAATTAGTGGGAGATAAATATTGGCAAGTCTGCCTCCGTGCCATTGCTGTGTGTGGCATCTGTCTCTCATTGTGTGGCACCGAAAACACTGTGTAATACTTGGCCATTTTTTTTGGGGGGTACATTCTCCCTTTTCAAAAAAAAAAAATAGTGGGAGATAAATATTGGCAAGTCTGCCTCCGTGCCATTGCTGTGTGTGGCATCTGTCTCTCATTGTGTGCCACCGAAAACACTGTGTAATACTTGGCCTTTTTTTTTTGGGGGGGTTACATTCTCACTTTTCAAAAAAAAAAATTAGTGGGAGATAAATATTGGCAAGTCTGCCTCCGTGCCATTGCTGTGTGTGGCATCTGTCTCTCATTGTGTGGCACCGAAAACACTGTGTAATACTTGGCCATTTTTTTTTTTTGGGGTACATTCTCCCTTTTCAAAAAAAAAAATTAGTGGGAGATAAATATTGGCAAGTCTGCCTCCGTGCCATTGCTGTGTGTGGCATCTGTCTCTCATTGTGTGGCACCGAAAATACTGTGTAATACTTGGCCATTTTTTTTTGGGGGGGTACCTTCTCTCATTTCAAAAATAAAAAATTAGTGGGAAATAAATATTGGCAAGTCTGCCTCCGTGCTATTGCTGTGTGTGGCATCTGTCTCTCATTGTGTGGCATCGAAAACCACTGTGTAATACTTGGCCATTTTTTTTTTTGCTAAATTCTCTCTTTCCAAAAAAAAAAATTAGTGGGAGATAAATATTGGCAAGTCTGCCTCCGTGCCATTGCTGTGTGTGGCATCTGTCTCTCATTGTGTGCCACCGAAAACACTGTGTAATACTTGGCCAATTTTTTTTGGGGGGGTACATTCTCCCTTTTCAAAAAAAAAAAAAATAGTGGGAGATAAATATTGGCAAGTCTGCCTCCGTGCCATTGCTGTGTGTGGCATCTGCCTCTCATTGTGTGCCACCGAAAACACTGTGTAATACTTGGCCATTTTTTTTTTTTTGGGTACATTCTCCCTTTTCAAAAAAAAAAATTAGTGGGAGATAAATATTGGCAAGTCTGCCTCCGTGCCATTGCTGTGTGTGGCATCTGTCTCTCATTGTGTGGCACCGAAAACACTGTGTAATACTTGGCCATTTTTTTTGGGGGGGTACCTTCTCTCATTTAAAAAAAAAAAAATTAGTGGGAGATAAATATTGGCAAGTCTGCCTCCGTGCTATTGCTGTGTGTGGCATCTGTCTCTCATTGTGTGACACCGAAAACCACTGTGTGATACTTGGCCATTTTTTTTTTGCTAAATTCTCTCTTTCCAAAAAAAAAAAATTAGTGGGAGCTAAATATTGGCAAGTCTGCCTCCGTGTCATTGCTGTGTGTGGCATCTGTCTCTCATTGTGTGCCACCGAAAACACTGTGTAATACTTGGCCATTTTTTTTTTTTTTGGGGTACATTCTCCCTTTTCAAAAAAAAAAATTAGTGGGAGATAAATATTGGCAAGTCTGCCTCCGTGCCATTGCTGTGTGTGGCATCTGTCTCTCATTGTGTGGCACCGAAAACACTGTGTAATACTTGGCCATTTTTTTTTTTGGGTACATTCTCCCTTTTCAAAAAAAAAAATTAGTGGGAGATAAATATTGGCAAGTCTGCCTCCGTGCCATTGCTGTGTGTGCCATCTGTCTCTCATTGTGTGGCACCGAAAACACTGTGTAATACTTGGCCATTTTTTTGGGGGGGTACCTTCTCTCATTTCAAAAAAAAAAAAATTAGTGGGAGATAAATATTGGCAAGTCTGCCTCCGTGCTATTGCTGTGTGTGGCATCTGTCTCTCATTGTGTGGCACCGAAAACCACTGTGTAATACTTGGCCATTTTTTTTTTGCTAAATTCTCTCTTTCCAAAAAAAAAAAATTAGTGGGAGCTAAATATTGGCAAGTCTGCCTCCGTGCCATTGCTGTGTGTGGCATCTGTCTCTCATTGTGTGCCACCGAAAACACTGTGTAATACTTGGCCATTTTTTTGGGGGGGGGTACCTTCTCCCTTTTCAAAAAAAAAAAATAGTGGGAGATAAATATTGGCAAGTCTGCCTCCGTGCCATTGCTGTGTGTGGCATCTGTCTCTCATTGTGTGCCACCGAAAACACTGTGTAATACTTGGCCTTTTTTTTTGGGGGGGGGGTACATTCTCACTTTTCAAAAAAAAAATTAGTGGGAGATAAATATTGGCAAGTCTGCCTCCGTGCCATTGCTGTGTGTGGCATCTGTCTCTCATTGTGTGGCACCGAAAACACTGTGTAATACTTGGCCATTTTTTTTTTGGGTACATTCTCCCTTTTCAAAAAAAAAAATTAGTGGGAGATAAATATTGGCAAGTCTGCCTCCGTGCCATTGCTGTGTGTGGCATCTGTCTCTCATTGTGTGCCACCGAAAACACTGTGTAATACTTGGCCATTTTTTTTTTGCTAAATTCTCTCTTTCCAAAAAAAAAAAATTAGTGGGAGATAAATATTGGCAAGTCTGCCTCCGTGCCATTGCTGTGTGTGGCATCTGTCTCTCATTGTGTGCCACCGAAAACACTGTGTAATACTTGGCCAATTTTTTTTGGGGGGGTACATTCTCCCTTTTCAAAAAAAAAAAAAATAGTGGGAGATAAATATTGGCAAGTCTGCCTCCGTGCCATTGCTGTGTGTGGCATCTGTCTCTCATTGTGTGCCACCGAAAACACTGTGTAATACTTGGCCATTTTTTTTTGGGGGGGTACATTCTCCCTTTTCAAGAAAAAAATTAGTGGGAGATAAATATTGGCAAGTCTGCCTCCGTGCCATTGCTGTGTGTGGCATCTGTCTCTCATTGTGTGGCACCGAAAACACTGTGTAATACTTGGCCATTTTTTTGGGGGGGTACATTCTCCCTTTTCAAAAAAAAAAAATAGTGGGAGATAAATATTGGCAAGTCTGCCTCCGTGCCATTGCTGTGTGTGGCATCTGTCTCTCATTGTGTGCCACTGAAAACACTGTGTAATACTTGGCCATTTTTTTTTTTTTTGGGGTACATTCTCACTTTTCAAAAAAAAAAATTAGTGGGAGATAAATATTGGCAAGTCTGCCTCCGTGCCATTGCTGTGTGTGGCATCTGTCTCTCATTGTGTGGCACCGAAAACACTGTGTAATACTTGGCCATTTTTTTTTTTTTGGGTACATTCTCCCTTTTCAAAAAAAAAAATTAGTGGGAGATAAATAGTGGCAAGTCTGCCTCCGTGCCATTGGTGTGTGTGGCATCTGTCTCTCATTGTGTGGCACCGAAAACACTGTGTAATACTTGGCCATTTTTTTTTTTTTGGGTACATTCTCCCTTTTCAAAAAAAAAAATTAGTGGGAGATAAATATTGGCAAGTCTGCCTCCGTGCCATTGCTGTGTGTGGCATCTGTCTCTCATTGTGTGGCACCGAAAACACTGTGTAATACTTGGCCATTTTTTTGGGGGGGTACATTCTCCCTTTTCAAAAAAAAAAAATAGTGGGAGATAAATATTGGCAAGTCTGCCTCCGTGCCATTGCTGTGTGTGGCATCTGTCTCTCATTGTGTGCCACCGAAAACACTGTGTAATACTTGGCCTTTTTTTTTTTGGGGGGGTACATTCTCACTTTTCAAAAAAAAAAATTAGTGGGAGATAAATATTGGCAAGTCTGCCTCCGTGCCATTGCTGTGTGTGGCATCTGTCTCTCATTGTGTGGCACCGAAAACACTGTGTAATACTTGGCCATTTTTTTTTTTTGGGGTACATTCTCCCTTTTCAAAAAAAAAATTAGTGGGAGATAAATATTGGCAAGTCTGCCTCCGTGCCATTGCTGTGTGTGGCATCTGTCTCTCATTGTGTGGCACCGAAAATACTGTGTAATACTTGGCCATTTTTTTGGGGGGGGGTACCTTCTCTCATTTCAAAAATAAAAAATTAGTGGGAAATAAATATTGGCAAGTCTGCCTCCGTGCTATTGCTGTGTGTGGCATCTGTCTCTCATTGTGTGACATCGAAAACCACTGTGTAATACTTGGCCATTTTTTTTTTTGCTAAATTCTCTCTTTCCAAAAAAAAAAATTAGTGGGAGATAAATATTGGCAAGTCTGCCTCCGTGCCATTGCTGTGTGTGGCATCTGTCTCTCATTGTGTGCCACCGAAAACACTGTGTAATACTTGGCCAATTTTTTTTGGGGGGGTACATTCTCCCTTTTCAAAAAAAAAAAAAATAGTGGGAGATAAATATTGGCAAGTCTGCCTCCGTGCCATTGCTGTGTGTGGCATCTGCCTCTCATTGTGTGCCACCGAAAACACTGTGTAATACTTGGCCATTTTTTTTTTTTTGGGTACATTCTCCCTTTTCAAAAAAAAAAATTAGTGGGAGATAAATATTGGCAAGTCTGCCTCCGTGCCATTGCTGTGTGTGGCATCTGTCTCTCATTGTGTGGCACCGAAAACACTGTGTAATACTTGGCCATTTTTTTGGGGGGGGTACCTTCTCTCATTTAAAAAAAAAAAAATTAGTGGGAGATAAATATTGGCAAGTCTGCCTCCGTGCTATTGCTGTGTGTGGCATCTGTCTCTCATTGTGTGACACCGAAAACCACTGTGTGATACTTGGCCATTTTTTTTTGCTAAATTCTCTCTTTCCAAAAAAAAAAAATTAGTGGGAGATAAATATTGGCAAGTCTGCCTCCGTGCCATTGCTGTGTGTGGCATCTGTCTCTCATTGTGTGCCACCGAAAACACTGTGTAATACTTGGCCAATTTTTTTTTTTTTGGGTACATTCTCCCTTTTAAAAAAAAAAATAGTGGGAGATAAATATTGGCAAGTCTGCCTCCGTGTCATTGCTGTGTGTGGCATCTGTCTCTCATTGTGTGCCACCGAAAACACTGTGTAATACTTGGCCATTTTTTTTTTTTTGGGGTACATTCTCCCTTTTCAAAAAAAAAAATTAGTGGGAGATAAATATTGGCAAGTCTGCCTCCGTGCCATTGCTGTGTGTGGCATCTGTCTCTCATTGTGTGGCACCGAAAACACTGTGTAATACTTGGCCATTTTTTTTTTTGGGGTACATTCTCCCTTTTCAAAAAAAAAAATTAGTGGGAGATAAATATTGGCAAGTCTGCCTCCGTGCCATTGCTGTGTGTGCCATCTGTCTCTCATTGTGTGGCACCGAAAACACTGTGTAATACTTGGCCATTTTTTTGGGGGGGTACCTTCTCTCATTTCAAAAAAAAAAAAATTAGTGGGAGATAAATATTGGCAAGTCTGCCTCCGTGCTATTGCTGTGTGTGGTATCTGTCTCTCATTGTGTGGCACCGAAAACCACTGTGTAATACTTGGCCATTTTTTTTTTGCTAAATTCTCTCTTTCCAAAAAAAAAAAATTAGTGGGAGCTAAATATTGGCAAGTCTGCCTCCGTGCCATTGCTGTGTGTGGCATCTGTCTCTCATTGTGTGCCACCGAAAACACTGTGTAATACTTGGCCATTTTTTTTGGGGGGGGGTACCTTCTCCCTTTTCAAAAAAAAAAAATTAGTGGGAGATAAATATTGGCAAGTCTGCCTCCGTGCCATTGCTGTGTGTGGCATCTGTCTCTCATTGTGTGCCACCGAAAACACTGTGTAATACTTGGCCTTTTTTTTTTGGGGGGGGGTACATTCTCACTTTTCAAAAAAAAAATTAGTGGGAGATAAATATTGGCAAGTCTGCCTCCGTGCCATTGCTGTGTGTGGCATCTGTCTCTCATTGTGTGGCACCGAAAACACTGTGTAATACTTGGCCATTTTTTTTTTGGGTACATTCTCCCTTTTCAAAAAAAAAAATTAGTGGGAGATAAATATTGGCAAGTCTGCCTCCGTGCCATTGCTGTGTGTGGCATCTGTCTCTCATTGTGTGGCACCGAAAACACTGTGTAATACTTGGCCATTTTTTTGGGGGGGGTACCTTCTCTCATTTCAAAAAAAAAAAATTAGTGGGAGATAAATATTGGCAAGTCTGCCTCCGTGCTATTGCTGTGTGTGGCATCTGTCTCTCATTGTGTGGCATCGAAAACCACTGTGTAATACTTGGCCATTTTTTTTTTGCTAAATTCTCTCTTTCCAAAAAAAAAAAATTAGTGGGAGATAAATATTGGCAAGTCTGCCTCCGTGCCATTGCTGTGTGTGGCATCTGTCTCTCATTGTGTGCCACCGAAAACACTGTGTAATACTTGGCCAATTTTTTTGGGGGGGGTACATTCTCCCTTTTCAAAAAAAAAAAAATAGTGGGAGATAAATATTGGCAAGTCTGCCTCCGTGCCATTGCTGTGTGTGGCATCTGTCTCTCATTGTGTGCCACCGAAAACACTGTGTAATACTTGGCCATTTTTTTTTGGGGGGGTACATTCTCACTTTTCACAAAAAAAAATTAGTGGGAGATAAATATTGGCAAGTCTGCCTCCGTGCCATTGCTGTGTGTGGCATCTGTCTCTCATTGTGTGGCACCGAAAACACTGTGTAATACTTGGCCATTTTTTTGGGGGGGTACATTCTCCCTTTTCAAAAAAAAAAAATAGTGGGAGATAAATATTGGCAAGTCTGCCTCCGTGCCATTGCTGTGTGTGGCATCTGTCTCTCATTGTGTGCCACCGAAAACACTGTGTAATACTTGGCCTTTTTTTTTTGGGGGGGGGTACATTCTCACTTTTCAAAAAAAAAAATTAGTGGGAGATAAATATTGGCAAGTCTGCCTCCGTGCCATTGCTGTGTGTGGCATCTGTCTCTCATTGTGTGGCACCGAAAACACTGTGTAATACTTGGCCATTTTTTTTTTTTGGGGTACATTCTCCCTTTTCAAAAAAAAAAATTAGTGGGAGATAAATATTGGCAAGTCTGCCTCCGTGCCATTGCTGTGTGTGGCATCTGTCTCTCATTGTGTGGCACCGAAAATACTGTGTAATACTTGGCCATTTTTTTTGGGGGGGGTACCTTCTCTCATTTCAAAAATAAAAAATTAGTGGGAAATAAATATTGGCAAGTCTGCCTCCGTGCTATTGCTGTGTGTGGCATCTGTCTCTCATTGTGTGGCATCGAAAACCACTGTGTAATACTTGGCCATTTTTTTTTTTGCTAAATTCTCTCTTTCCAAAAAAAAAAATTAGTGGGAGATAAATATTGGCAAGTCTGCCTCCGTGCCATTGCTGTGTGTGGCATCTGTCTCTCATTGTGTGCCACCGAAAACACTGTGTAATACTTGGCCAATTTTTTTTGGGGGGGTACATTCTCCCTTTTCAAAAAAAAAAAAAATAGTGGGAGATAAATATTGGCAAGTCTGCCTCCGTGCCATTGCTGTGTGTGGCATCTGCCTCTCATTGTGTGCCACCGAAAACACTGTGTAATACTTGGCCATTTTTTTTTTTTTGGGTACATTCTCCCTTTTCAAAAAAAAAAATTAGTGGGAGATAAATATTGGCAAGTCTGCCTCCGTGCCATTGCTGTGTGTGGCATCTGTCTCTCATTGTGTGGCACCGAAAACACTGTGTAATACTTGGCCATTTTTTTTGGGGGGGTACCTTCTCTCATTTAAAAAAAAAAAAATTAGTGGGAGATAAATATTGGCAAGTCTGCCTCCGTGCTATTGCTGTGTGTGGCATCTGTCTCTCATTGTGTGACACCGAAAACCACTGTGTGATACTTGGCCATTTTTTTTTTGCTAAATTCTCTCTTTCCAAAAAAAAAAAATTAGTGGGAGCTAAATATTGGCAAGTCTGCCTCCGTGTCATTGCTGTGTGTGGCATCTGTCTCTCATTGTGTGCCACCGAAAACACTGTGTAATACTTGGCCATTTTTTTTTTTTTGGGGTACATTCTCCCTTTTCAAAAAAAAAAATTAGTGGGAGATAAATATTGGCAAGTCTGCCTCCGTGCCATTGCTGTGTGTGGCATCTGTCTCTCATTGTGTGGCACCGAAAACACTGTGTAATACTTAGCCATTTTTTTTTTTGGGTACATTCTCCCTTTTCAAAAAAAAAAATTAGTGGGAGATAAATATTGGCAAGTCTGCCTCCGTGCCATTGCTGTGTGTGCCATCTGTCTCTCATTGTGTGGCACCGAAAACACTGTGTAATACTTGGCCATTTTTTTGGGGGGGTACCTTCTCTCATTTCAAAAAAAAAAAAATTAGTGGGAGATAAATATTGGCAAGTCTGCCTCCGTGCTATTGCTGTGTGTGGCATCTGTCTCTCATTGTGTGGCACCGAAAACCACTGTGTAATACTTGGCCATTTTTTTTTTGCTAAATTCTCTCTTTCCAAAAAAAAAAAATTAGTGGGAGCTAAATATTGGCAAGTCTGCCTCCGTGCCATTGCTGTGTGTGGCATCTGTCTCTCATTGTGTGCCACCGAAAACACTGTGTAATACTTGGCCATTTTTTTTGGGGGGGGTACCTTCTCCCTTTTCAAAAAAAAAAATTAGTGGGAGATAAATATTGGCAAGTCTGCCTCCGTGCCATTGCTGTGTGTGGCATCTGTCTCTCATTGTGTGCCACCGAAAACACTGTGTAATACTTGGCCTTTTTTTTTTGGGGGGGGGTACATTCTCACTTTTCAAAAAAAAAATTAGTGGGAGATAAATATTGGCAAGTCTGCCTCCGTGCCATTGCTGTGTGTGGCATCTGTCTCTCATTGTGTGGCACCGAAAACACTGTGTAATACTTGGCCAATTTTTTTTTGGGTACATTCTCCCTTTTCAAAAAAAAAAATTAGTGGGAGATAAATATTGGCAAGTCTGCCTCCATGCCATTGCTGTGTGTGGCATCTGTCTCTCATTGTGTGCCACCGAAAACACTGTGTAATACTTGGCCATTTTTTTTTTGCTAAATTCTCTCTTTCCAAAAAAAAAAAATTAGTGGGAGATAAATATTGGCAAGTCTGCCTCCGTGCCATTGCTGTGTGTGGCATCTGTCTCTCATTGTGTGCCACCGAAAACACTGTGTAATACTTGGCCAATTTTTTTTGGGGGGGTACATTCTCCCTTTTCAAAAAAAAAAAAAATAGTGGGAGATAAATATTGGCAAGTCTGCCTCCGTGCCATTGCTGTGTGTGGCATCTGTCTCTCATTGTGTGCCACCGAAAACACTGTGTAATACTTGGCCATTTTTTTTTGGGGGGGTACATTCTCCCTTTTCAAGAAAAAAATTAGTGGGAGATAAATATTGGCAAGTCTGCCTCCGTGCCATTGCTGTGTGTGGCATCTGTCTCTCATTGTGTGGCACCGAAAACACTGTGTAATACTTGGCCATTTTTTTGGGGGGGTACATTCTCCCTTTTCAAAAAAAAAAAATAGTGGGAGATAAATATTGGCAAGTCTGCCTCCGTGCCATTGCTGTGTGTGGCATCTGTCTCTCATTGTGTGCCACTGAAAACACTGTGTAATACTTGGCCATTTTTTTTTTTTTTGGGGTACATTCTCACTTTTCAAAAAAAAAAATTAGTGGGAGATAAATATTGGCAAGTCTGCCTCCGTGCCATTGCTGTGTGTGGCATCTGCCTCTCATTGTGTGCCACCGAAAACACTGTGTAATACTTGGCCATTTTTTTTTTTTTGGGTACATTCTCCCTTTTCAAAAAAAAAAATTAGTGGGAGATAAATATTGGCAAGTCTGCCTCCGTGCCATTGCTGTGTGTGGCATCTGTCTCTCATTGTGTGGCACCGAAAACACTGTGTAATACTTGGCCATTTTTTTGGGGGGGGTACCTTCTCTCATTTAAAAAAAAAAAAATTAGTGGGAGATAAATATTGGCAAGTCTGCCTCCGTGCTATTGCTGTGTGTGGCATCTGTCTCTCATTGTGTGACACCGAAAACCACTGTGTGATACTTGGCCATTTTTTTTTTGCTAAATTCTCTCTTTCCAAAAAAAAAAAATTAGTGGGAGCTAAATATTGGCAAGTCTGCCTCCGTGTCATTGCTGTGTGTGGCATCTGTCTCTCATTGTGTGCCACCGAAAACACTGTGTAATACTTGGCCATTTTTTTTTTTTTGGGGTACATTCTCCCTTTTCAAAAAAAAAAATTAGTGGGAGATAAATATTGGCAAGTCTGCCTCCGTGCCATTGCTGTGTGTGGCATCTGTCTCTCATTGTGTGGCACCGAAAACACTGTGTAATACTTAGCCATTTTTTTTTTTGGGTACATTCTCCCTTTTCAAAAAAAAAAATTAGTGGGAGATAAATATTGGCAAGTCTGCCTCCGTGCCATTGCTGTGTGTGCCATCTGTCTCTCATTGTGTGGCACCGAAAACACTGTAATACTTGGCCATTTTTTTGGGGGGGTACCTTCTCTCATTTCAAAAAAAAAAAAATTAGTGGGAGATAAATATTGGCAAGTCTGCCTCCGTGCTATTGCTGTGTGTGGCATCTGTCTCTCATTGTGTGGCACCGAAAACCACTGTGTAATACTTGGCCATTTTTTTTTTGCTAAATTCTCTCTTTCCAAAAAAAAAAAATTAGTGGGAGCTAAATATTGGCAAGTCTGCCTCCGTGCCATTGCTGTGTGTGGCATCTGTCTCTCATTGTGTGCCACCGAAAACACTGTGTAATACTTGGCCATTTTTTTTGGGGGGGGTACCTTCTCCCTTTTCAAAAAAAAAAATTAGTGGGAGATAAATATTGGCAAGTCTGCCTCCGTGCCATTGCTGTGTGTGGCATCTGTCTCTCATTGTGTGCCACCGAAAACACTGTGTAATACTTGGCCTTTTTTTTTTGGGGGGGGGTACATTCTCACTTTTCAAAAAAAAAATTAGTGGGAGATAAATATTGGCAAGTCTGCCTCCGTGCCATTGCTGTGTGTGGCATCTGTCTCTCATTGTGTGGCACCGAAAACACTGTGTAATACTTGGCCATTTTTTTTTTGGGTACATTCTCCCTTTTCAAAAAAAAAAATTAGTGGGAGATAAATATTGGCAAGTCTGCCTCCGTGCCATTGCTGTGTGTGGCATCTGTCTCTCATTGTGTGCCACCGAAAACACTGTGTAATACTTGGCCATTTTTTTTTTGCTAAATTCTCTCTTTCCAAAAAAAAAAAATTAGTGGGAGATAAATATTGGCAAGTCTGCCTCCGTGCCATTGCTGTGTGTGGCATCTGTCTCTCATTGTGTGCCACCGAAAACACTGTGTAATACTTGGCCAATTTTTTTGGGGGGGGTACATTCTCCCTTTTCAAAAAAAAAAAAAATAGTGGGAGATAAATATTGGCAAGTCTGCCTCCGTGCCATTGCTGTGTGTGGCATCTGTCTCTCATTGTGTGCCACCGAAAACACTGTGTAATACTTGGCCATTTTTTTTTGGGGGGGTACATTCTCCCTTTTCAAGAAAAAAATTAGTGGGAGATAAATATTGGCAAGTCTGCCTCCGTGCCATTGCTGTGTGTGGCATCTGTCTCTCATTGTGTGGCACCGAAAACACTGTGTAATACTTGGCCATTTTTTTGGGGGGGTACATTCTCCCTTTTCAAAAAAAAAAAATAGTGGGAGATAAATATTGGCAAGTCTGCCTCCGTGCCATTGCTGTGTGTGGCATCTGTCTCTCATTGTGTGCCACTGAAAACACTGTGTAATACTTGGCCATTTTTTTTTTTTTTGGGGTACATTCTCACTTTTCAAAAAAAAAAATTAGTGGGAGATAAATATTGGCAAGTCTGCCTCCGTGCCATTGCTGTGTGTGGCATCTGTCTCTCATTGTGTGGCACCGAAAACACTGTGTAATACTTGGCCATTTTTTTTTTTTTGGGTACATTCTCCCTTTTCAAAAAAAAAAATTAGTGGGAGATAAATAGTGGCAAGTCTGCCTCCGTGCCATTGCTGTGTGTGGCATCTGTCTCTCATTGTGTGGCACCGAAAATACTGTGTAATACTTGGCCAGTTTTTTTTGGGGGGGTACCTTCTCTCATTTCAAAAATAAAAAATTAGTGGGAAATAAATATTGGCAAGTCTGCCTCCGTGCTATTGCTGTGTGTGGCATCTGTCTCTCATTGTGTGGCATCGAAAACCACTGTGTAATACTTGGCCATTTTTTTTTTTGCTAAATTCTCTCTTTCCAAAAAAAAAAATTAGTGGGAGATAAATATTGGCAAGTCTGCCTCCGTGCCATTGCTGTGTGTGGCATCTGTCTCTCATTGTGTGCCACCGAAAACACTGTGTAATACTTGACCAATTTTTTTTGGGGGGGTACATTCTCCCTTTTCAAAAAAAAAAAAAATAGTGGGAGATAAATATTGGCAAGTCTGCCTCCGTGCCATTGCTGTGTGTGGCATCTGCCTCTCATTGTGTGCCACCGAAAACACTGTGTAATACTTGGCCATTTTTTTTTTTTTTGGGTACATTCTCCCTTTTCAAAAAAAAACAATTAGTGGGAGATAAATATTGGCAAGTCTGCCTCCGTGCTATTGCTGTGTGTGGCATCTGTCTCTCATTGTGTGGCACCGAAAACCACTGTGTAATACTTGGCCATTTTTTTTTTGCTAAATTCTCTCTTTCCAAAAAAAAAAAATTAGTGGGAGATAAATATTGGCAAGTCTGCCTCCGTGCCATTGCTGTGTGTGGCATCTGTCTCTCATTGTGTGGCACCGAAACCACTGTGTAATACTTGGCCATTTTTTTTTTTTTTTTTGGGTACATTCTCCCTTTTCCCAAAAAAAATTAGTGGGAGATAAATATTGGCAAGTCTGCCTCCGTGCCATTGCTGTGTGTGGCATCTGTCTCTCATTGTGTGCCACCGAAAACACTGTGTAATACTTGGCCAATTTTTTTTTTTTTGGGTACATTCTCCCTTTTAAAAAAAAAAATAGTGGGAGATAAATATTGGCAAGTCTGCCTCCGTGTCATTGCTGTGTGTGGCATCTGTCTCTCATTGTGTGGCACCGAAAACACTGTGTAATACTTGGCCATTTTTTTTTTTGGGGTACATTCTCCCTTTTCAAAAAAAAAATTAGTGGGAGATAAATATTGGCAAGTCTGCCTCCGTGCCATTGCTGTGTGTGGCATCTGTCTCTCATTGTGTGCCACCGAAAACACTGTGTAATACTTGGCCATTTTTTTTTTTTTGGGGTACATTCTCCCTTTTCAAATAAAAAAATTAGTGGGAGATAAATATTGGCAAGTCTGCCTCCGTGCCATTGCTGTGTGTGGCATCTGTCTCTCATTGTGTGGCACCGAAAACACTGTGTAATACTTGGCCATTTTTTTTTTTGGGGTACATTCTCCCTTTTCAAAAAAAAAAATTAGTGGGAGATAAATATTGGCAAGTCTGCCTCCGTGCCATTGCTGTGTGTGCCATCTGTCTCTCATTGTGTGGCACCGAAAACACTGTGTAATACTTGGCCATTTTTTTGGGGGGGGTACCTTCTCTCATTTCAAAAAAAAAAAAATTAGTGGGAGATAAATATTGGCAAGTCTGCCTCCGTGCTATTGCTGTGTGTGGCATCTGTCTCTCATTGTGTGGCACCGAAAACCACTGTGTAATACTTGGCCATTTTTTTTTTGCTAAATTCTCTCTTTCCAAAAAAAAAAAATTAGTGGGAGCTAAATATTGGCAAGTCTGCCTCCGTGCCATTGCTGTGTGTGGCATCTGTCTCTCATTGTGTGCCACCGAAAACACTGTGTAATACTTGGCCATTTTTTTTGGGGGGGGTACCTTCTCCCTTTTCAAAAAAAAAAATTAGTGGGAGATAAATATTGGCAAGTCTGCCTCCGTGCCATTGCTGTGTGTGGCATCTGTCTCTCATTGTGTGCCACCGAAAACACTGTGTAATACTTGGCCTTTTTTTTGGGGGGGGGGTACATTCTCACTTTTCAAAAAAAAAATTAGTGGGAGATAAATATTGGCAAGTCTGCCTCCGTGCCATTGCTGTGTGTGGCATCTGTCTCTCATTGTGTGGCACCGAAAACACTGTGTAATACTTGGCCATTTTTTTTTTGGGTACATTCTCCCTTTTAAAAAAAAAAAATTAGTGGGAGATAAATATTGGCAAGTCTGCCTCCGTGCCATTGCTGTGTGTGGCATCTGTCTCTCATTGTGTGGCACCGAAAACACTGTGTAATACTTGGCCATTTTTTTTTTGCTAAATTCTCTCTTTCCAAAAAAAAAAAATTAGTGGGAGATAAATATTGGCAAGTCTGCCTCCGTGCCATTGCTGTGTGTGGCATCTGTCTCTCATTGTGTGCCACCGAAAACACTGTGTAATACTTGGCCAATTTTTTTTGGGGGGGTACATTCTCCCTTTTCAAAAAAAAAAAAAATAGTGGGAGATAAATATTGGCAAGTCTGCCTCCGTGCCATTGCTGTGTGTGGCATCTGTCTCTCATTGTGTGCCACCGAAAACACTGTGTAATACTTGGCCATTTTTTTTTGGGGGGGTACATTCTCCCTTTTCAAGAAAAAAATTAGTGGGAGATAAATATTGGCAAGTCTGCCTCCGTGCCATTGCTGTGTGTGGCATCTGTCTCTCATTGTGTGGCACCGAAAACACTGTGTAATACTTGGCCATTTTTTTTGGGGGGGTACATTCTCCCTTTTCAAAAAAAAAAAATAGTGGGAGATAAATATTGGCAAGTCTGCCTCCGTGCCATTGCTGTGTGTGGCATCTGTCTCTCATTGTGTGCCACCGAAAACACTGTGTAATACTTGGCCATTTTTTTTTTTTTTGGGGTACATTCTCACTTTTCAAAAAAAAAAATTAGTGGGAGATAAATATTGGCAAGTCTGCCTCCGTGCCATTGCTGTGTGTGGCATCTGTCTCTCATTGTGTGGCACCGAAAACACTGTGTAATACTTGGCCATTTTTTTTTTTTTGGGTACATTCTCCCTTTTCAAAAAAAAAAATTAGTGGGAGATAAATATTGGCAAGTCTGCCTCCGTGCCATTGCTGTGTGTGGCATCTGTCTCTCATTGTGTGGCACCGAAAATACTGTGTAATACTTGGCCATTTTTTTTGGGGGGGGTACCTTCTCTCATTTCAAAAATAAAAAATTAGTGGGAAATAAATATTGGCAAGTCTGCCTCCGTGCTATTGCTGTGTGTGGCATCTGTCTCTCATTGTGTGGCATCGAAAACCACTGTGTAATACTTGGCCATTTTTTTTTTTGCTAAATTCTCTCTTTCCAAAAAAAAAAATTAGTGGGAGATAAATATTGGCAAGTCTGCCTCCGTGCCATTGCTGTGTGTGGCATCTGTCTCTCATTGTGTGCCACCGAAAACACTGTGTAATACTTGGCCAATTTTTTTTTGGGGGGTACATTCTCCCTTTTCAAAAAAAAAAAAAATAGTGGGAGATAAATATTGGCAAGTCTGCCTCCGTGCCATTGCTGTGTGTGGCATCTGCCTCTCATTGTGTGCCACCGAAAACACTGTGTAATACTTGGCCATTTTTTTTTTTTTTGGGTACATTCTCCCTTTTCAAAAAAAAAAATTAGTGGGAGATAAATATTGGCAAGTCTGCCTCCGTGCCATTGCTGTGTGTGGCATCTGTCTCTCATTGTGTGGCACCGAAAACACTGTGTAATACTTGGCCATTTTTTTGGGGGGGGTACCTTCTCTCATTTCAAAAAAAAAAAATTAGTGGGAGATAAATATTGGCAAGTCTGCCTCCGTGCTATTGCTGTGTGTGGCATCTGTCTCTCATTGTGTGGCACCGAAAACCACTGTGTAATACTTGGCCATTTTTTTTTTGCTAAATTCTCTCTTTCCCCAAAAAAAAAATTAGTGGGAGATAAATATTGGCAAGTCTGCCTCCGTGCCATTGCTGTGTGTGGCATCTGTCTCTCATTGTGTGCCACCGAAAACACTGTGTAATACTTGGCCAAATTTTTTTTTTTTTGGGTACATTCTCCCTTTTCAAAAAAAAAATAGTGGGAGATAAATATTGGCAAGTCTGCCTCCGTGTCATTGCTGTGTGTGGCATCTGTCTCTCATTGTGTGGCACCGAAAACCACTGTGTAATACTTGGCCATTTTTTTTTTTTTGCTAAATTCTCCCTTTCCAAAAAAAAATTAGTGGGAGATAAATATTGGCAAGTCTGCCTCCGTGCCATTGCTGTGTGTGGCATCTGTCTCTCATTGTGTGGCACCAAAAACACTGTGTAATACTTGGCCATTTTTTGGGGGGGTACATTCTCCCTTTTCAAAAAAAAAAAATTAGTGGGAGATAAATATTGGCAAGTCTGCCTCCGTGCCATTGCTGTGTGTGGCATCTGTCTCTCATTGTGTGCCACCGAAAACACTGTGTAATACTTGGCCAATTTTTTTTTTTGGGTACATTCTCCCTTTTCAAAAAAAAAAAAATAGTGGGAGATAAATATTGGCAAGTCTGCCTCCGTGCCATTGCTGTGTGTGGCATCTGTCTCTCATTGTGTGGCACCGAAAACACTAATACTTGGCCATTTTTTTTGGGGGGGGGTACATTCTCCCTTTTCAAAAAAAAAAATTAGTGGGAGATAAATATTGGCAAGTCTGCCTCTGTGCCATTGCTGTGTGTGGCATCTGTCTCTCATTGTGTGCCACCGAAAACACTGTGTAATACTTGGCCAATTTTTTTTTTTTTGGGTACATTCTCCCTTTTCAAAAAAAAAATAGTGGGAGATAAATATTGGCAAGTCTGCCTCCGTGTCATTGCTGTGTGTGGCATCTGTCTCTCATTGTGTGGCACCGAAAACCACTGTGTAATACTTGGCCATTTTTTTTTTTTTTGCTAAATTCTCCCTTTCCAAAAAAAAATTAGTGGGAGATAAATATTGGCAAGTCTGCCTCCGTGCCATTGCTGTGTGTGGCATCTGTCTCTCATTGTGTGGCACCAAAAACACTGTGTAATACTTGGCCATTTTTTTGGGGGGGGTACATTCTCCCTTTTCAAAAAAAAAATTAGTGGGAGATAAATATTGGCAAGTCTGCCTCCGTGCCATTGCTGTGTGTGGCATCTGTCTCTCACTGTGTGCCACCGAAAACACTGTGTAATACTTGGCCATTTTTTTTTTTTTTGGGTACATTCTCCCTTTTCAAAAAAAAAAATTAGTGGGAGATAAATATTGGCAAGTCTGCCTCCGTGCCATTGCTGTGTGTGGCATCTGTCTCTCATTGTGTGGCACCGAAAACACTGTGTAATACTTGGCCATTTTTTTTTTTGGGGTACATTCTCCCTTTTCAAAAAAAAAAATTAGTGGGAGATAAATATTGGCAAGTCTGCCTCCGTGCCATTGCTGTGTGTGCCATCTGTCTCTCATTGTGTGGCCCCGAAAACACTGTGTAATACTTGGCCATTTTTTTTAGGGGGGTACCTTCTCTCATTTCAAAAAAAAAAAATTAGTGGGAGATAAATATTGGCAAGTCTGCCTCCGTGCTATTGCTGTGTGTGGCATCTGTCTCTCATTGTGTGGCACCGAAAACCACTGTGTAATACTTGGCCATTTTTTTTTTGCTAAATTCTCTCTTTCCAAAAAAAAAAAATTAGTGGGAGATAAATATTGGCAAGTCTGCCTCCGTGCCATTGCTGTGTGTGGCATCTGTCTCTCATTGTGTGCCACCGAAAACACTGTGTAATACTTGGCCAATTTTTTTTTTTTTGGGTACATTCTCCCTTTTCAAAAAAAAAATAGTGGGAGATAAATATTGGCAAGTCTGCCTCCGTGGCATTGCTGTGTGTGGCATCTGTCTCTCATTGTGTGGCACCGAAAACACTGTGTAATACTTGGCCATTTTTTTGGGGGGGTACATTCTCCCTTTTCAAAAAAAAAAAATTAGTGGGAGATAAATATTGGCAAGTCTGCCTCCGTGCCATTGCTGTGTGTGGCATCTGTCTCTCATTGTGTGCCACCGAAAACACTGTGTAATACTTGGCCAATTTTTTTTTTTTGGGTACATTCTCCCTTTTCAAAAAAAAAAAAATAGTGGGAGATAAATATTGGCAAGTCTGCCTCCGTGCCATTGCTGTGTGTGGCAACTGTCTCTCATTGTGTGGCACCGAAAACACTAATACTTGGCCATTTTTTTTGGGGGGGGTACATTCTCCCTTTTCAAAAAAAAAAATTAGTGGGAGATAAATATTGGCAAGTCTGCCTCTGTGCCATTGCTGTGTGTGGCATCTGTCTCTCATTGTGTGCCACCGAAAACACTGTGTAATACTTGGCCAATCTTTTTTTTTTGGGTATATTCTCCCTTTTCAAAAAAAGAAAATAGTGGGAGATAAATATTGGCAAGTCTGCCTCCGTGCCATTGCTGTGTGTGGCATCTGTCTCTCATTGTGTGCCACCGAAAACACTGTGTAATACTTGGCCATTTTTTTTGGGGGGGGTACCTTTTCCCTTTTCAAAAAAAAAAAATTAGTGGGATATAAATATTGGCAAGTCTGCCTCCATGCCATTGCTGTGTGTGGCATCTGTCTCTCATTGTGTGCCACCGAAAACACTGTGTAATACTTGGCCAATTTTTTTTTTTTTTTTTTGGTACATTCTCCCTTTTAAAAAAAAAAATAGTGGGAGATAAATATTTGCAAGTCTGCCTCTGTGCCATTGCTGTGTGTGGCATCTGTCTCTCATTGTGTGGCACCGAAAACCACTGTGTAATACTTGGCCATTTATTTTTTTTGCTAAATTCTCCCTTTCCAAAAAAAAAATTAGTTGGAGATAAATATTGGCAAGTCTGCCTCCGTGCCATTGCTGTGTGTGGCATCTGTCTCTCATTGTGTGGCACCGAAAACACTGTGTAATACTTGGCCATTTTTTTGTTTTGGGGGGGTACATTCTCCCTTTTCAAAAAAAAAATTAGTGGGAGATAAATATTGGCAAGTCTGCCTCCGTGCCATTGCTGTGTGTGCCATCTGTCTCTCATTGTGTGGCACCGAAAACACTGTGTAATACTTGGCCATTTTTTTGGGGGGGGTACCTTCTCTCATTTCAAAAAAAAAAAATTAGTGGGAGATAAATATTGGCAAGTCTGCCTCCGTGCCATTGCTGTGTGTGGCATCTGTCTCTCATTGTGTGCCACCGAAAACACTGTGTAATACTTGGCCAATTTTTTTTTTTTTGGGTACATTCTCCCTTTTCAAAAAAAAAATAGTGGGAGATAAATATTGGCAAGTCTGCCTCCGTGTCATTGCTGTGTGTGGCATCTGTCTCTCATTGTGTGGCACCGAAAACCACTGTGTAATACTTGGCCATTTTTTTTTTTTGCTAAATTCTCCCTTTCCAAAAAAAAATTAGTGGGAGATAAATATTGGCAAGTCTGCCTTCGTGCCATTGCTGTGTGTGGCATCTGTCTCTCATTGTGTGGCACCAAAAACACTGTGTAATACTTGGCCATTTTTTTGGGGGGGGTACATTCTCCCTTTTCAAAAAAAAATTAGTGGGAGATAAATATTGGCAAGTCTGCCTCCGTGGCATTGCTGTGTGTGGCATCTGTCTCTCATTGTGTGGCACCGAAAACACTGTGTAATACTTGGCCATTTTTTTGGGGGGGTACATTCTCCCTTTTCAAAAAAAAAAAATTAGTGGGAGATAAATATTGGCAAGTCTGCCTCCGTGCCATTGCTGTGTGTGGCATCTGTCTCTCATTGTGTGCCACCGAAAACACTGTGTAATACTTGGCCAATTTTTTTTTTTTGGGTACATTCTCCCTTTTCAAAAAAAAAAAAATAGTGGGAGATAAATATTGGCAAGTCTGCCTCCGTGCCATTGCTGTGTGTGGCAACTGTCTCTCATTGTGTGGCACTGAAAACACTAATACTTGGCCATTTTTTTGGGGGGGGGTACATTCTCCCTTTTCAAAAAAAAAAATTAGTGGGAGATAAATATTGGCAAGTCTGCCTCTGTGCCATTGCTGTGTGTGGCATCTGTCTCTCATTGTGTGCCACCGAAAACACTGTGTAATACTTGGCCAATCTTTTTTTTTTGGGTATATTCTCCCTTTTCAAAAAAAGAAAATAGTGGGAGATAAATATTGGCAAGTCTGCCTCCGTGCCATTGCTGTGTGTGGCATCTGTCTCTCATTGTGTGCCACCGAAAACACTGTGTAATACTTGGCCATTTTTTTTTGGGGGGGTACCTTTTCCCTTTTCAAAAAAAAAAAATTAGTGGGATATAAATATTGGCAAGTCTGCCTCCATGCCATTGCTGTGTGTGGCATCTGTCTCTCATTGTGTGCCACCGAAAACACTGTGTAATACTTGGCCAATTTTTTTTTTTTTTTTTTGGTACATTCTCCCTTTTAAAAAAAAAAATAGTGGGAGATAAATATTTGCAAGTCTGCCTCTGTGCCATTGCTGTGTGTGGCATCTGTCTCTCATTGTGTGGCACCGAAAACCACTGTGTAATACTTGGCCATTTATTTTTTTTGCTAAATTCTCCCTTTCCAAAAAAAAAAATTAGTTGGAGATAAATATTGGCAAGTCTGCCTCCGTGCCATTGCTGTGTGTGGCATCTGTCTCTCATTGTGTGGCACCGAAAACACTGTGTAATACTTGGCCATTTTTTTGTTTTGGGGGGGGTACATTCTCCCTTTTCAAAAAAAAAATTAGTGGGAGATAAATATTGGCAAGTCTGCCTCCGTGCCATTGCTGTGTGTGGCATCTGTCTCTCATTGTGTGCCACCGAAAACACTGTGTAATACTTGGCCTTTTTTTGGGGGGGGGTAAATTCTCCCTTTTAAAAAAAAAATAATAGTGGGAGATTAAGATTGGCATTTCTGCTTGAGTGCTGGTCCTGTGTGTGCCATCTGTCTCAAATTATTGGGCCACAGAAAACCTAGTGTGTAACATTGGGCCTGATTTTCATTTCAGTGTCAGGCACCTATAAAGGTATATATAAATCCTACAGAAGTTTGAGTTCACCTTATAAGTTGTTTTACAGTAACAAATAGCGTTACTTTGGTTACGTTTTGCAAACAATGAGGAAGTCTAGTGGAAGAGGTCGTGGCCGTGGGCGGTCATTGTCAGCTGGTAATGATGGTAGTGGTGGTGGAGCATCAGGTGGTCGTGGTAAAAGCAGTACAGCACCTAAGTCTCGAGTTGTTGAGCCAGGTTCGTTGTCTGGCTACACAAGGCCTCGAACGCTCTCTTTTCTGGGAGTAGGAAAACCACTTTTGAAGCCGGAGCAGGAGGAACAAGTATTGGCTTTCATTGCTGACTCTGCCTCTAGCTCTTTCGCCTCCTCCTCGGAAAGTGCCAAATGTCAGAGCAGTGCATCGTCAGTGGATGCTCCCGGTCAGGAACAAGTTGCTTCCTTGTGTCCTTCACTAAAAACAACAGTTAAGAATGCGTCAGTCGACACAACAGGTTACTCCATGGAGCTCTTTGCACATACCGTTCCTGGGTTAGACAGTGAAACAGTTAACAGGCCATGCCCATTAGAAGTTGAATCGGACATGGAGTGCACAGATGCACAGCCACAGCCAGATTACTATGCTGTTCCTTTGACTCAGACCAGAACATTGCCCTCGCAGTGTACTGAGGCAGAATCAAAACCAGCGGAGACTATGGTGCCCCGTCACGAACGCTATACCACCGGCTTACACGGTGACACAGACGACATTGCACACGACATAGAAGAGGAGGTCATAGATGACCCAGTTGTGGACCCTGATTGGCAGCCATTGGGGGAACAGGGTGTAGGCGGCAGTAGTTCTGAAGCGGAGGAGGAGGAGCCGCAGCAGGCATCAACATCACAACAGGTTCCATCTACAGGGCCCGTATCTGGCCAAAAACCCGTGGCAAAAACAAAACCAGTTGGAGGACAGCGTGGCCATCCGGTTAAAGAAGCTCAGTCTGCAATGCCTGAAAAGGTATCCGATAGTAGAAAGAGTGCAGTCTGGCATTTTTTTAAACAACATCCAAATGATCAGCGCAAAGTCATCTGTCAAAAATGTTCAACAACCTTAAGCAGAGGTCAGAATCTTAAAAGTCTAAATACAAGTTGCATGCATAGACATTTATCCACCATGCATTTGCAAGCCTGGACTAACTACCAAACGTCCCTAAAGGTTGCAGCACCCTCGGCCAATGAAGCTAGTCAGCAACGCTACATCCCTTTCCTCCCTGTAAGCCGACCATTTCCCACACCACCTGCAGTATCTGTGCAGCTTTCGTCGCCAGGCCAAAGCAGTCAGGGAATCACCAGGTTAGTAGTAGGAAACACTGCATGTAGGGCACCGGCAAGAATACCATCTCCAACCCTCTCTCAGTCACCCATGTCCACCGGCACCACCGCTAGTTCCACGATCTCCAGCTCTCCAGTCCAGCTCACCCTACATGAGACTCTTGTTAGGAAAAGGAAGTACTCATCCTCGCATCCGTGTACACAGGGTTTGAACGCCCGCATTGCTAGACTAATCTCATTAGAGATGATGCCCTACCGGTTAGTTGAAAGCGAAGCTTTCAAAGCGCTGATGGACTATGCTGTACCACGCTACGAGCTACCCAGTCGACACTTCTTTTCTAGAAAAGCCATCCCAGCCCTCCAACAGCATGTTAAAGACCGCATCGTCCATGCACTCAGGCAGTCTGTGACTACAAAGGTGCACCTGACAACAGATGCATGGACCAGTAGGCATGGCCAGGGACGTTACGTGTCCATCACGGCACACTGGGTGAATGTGGTGGATGCAGGGTCCACAGGGGACAGCAATATTGGGACAGTTCTGCCTAGCCCACGGTCAAGGAAAGAGTTGGCTGTAGGCGTTCGCCCCCCCTCATCCTCTTCCTCCTCCTCATGCAGAAGCGAGAGCTCGTCCACAGACCGCAGTCGCACATCCACTCCATCCGCAGCTGCCACTGTTGCACACCAGGTGTGCCATTATGGGACAGCTAGTGGCAAGCGTCAGCAGGCTGTATTGGCAATGAAGTGTTTGGGCGACAACAGACACACCGCGGAAGTTCTGTCCGAGTTCTTGCAGAAAGAAACTCAGTCATGGCTGGGCACTGTACATCTTGAGGCAGGCAAGGTAGTGAGTGATAACGGAAGGAATTTCATGGCTGCCATAGCCCTTTCCCAACTGAAACACATTCCTTGCCTGGCTCACACCTTAAACCTGGTGGTGCAGTGCTTCCTGAAAAGTTACCCGGGGCTACCCGACCTGCTCCTCAAAGTGCGCAGACTTTGCTCGCATATCCGCCGTTCGCCCGTACACTCCAGCCGTATGCAGAACTATCAGCGGTCTTTGAACCTTCCCCAGCATTGTCTAATCATCGACGTTGCAACAAGGTGGAACTCCACACTGCACATGCTTCAGAGACTGTGCGAACAGAGGCGTGCTGTTATGTTTTTGTGGGAGGATACACATACACGGGCAGGCAGTTGGATGGCAGACATGGAGTTGTCAGGTGTGCAGTGGTCGAAGCTACAAGACCTGTGTCAAGTCCTTCAGTGTTTTGAGGAATGCACATGGCTGGTTAGTGCAGACAACACCATAATAAGCATGAGCATCCCCCTAATGCGTCTGCTGATGCAAAGTTTGACGCACATAAAGGAGCAGGCGTCTGCAGCCGAGGAAGAGGAAAGCCTTGATGACAGTCAGCCATTGTCTGGTCAGGGCCGTGTAGAGGACGCTGTAGCGGGCGAAGAGGAGGAGGAGGACGAGGAGGATGATGGGGATGAGTACTTTTTGAATGAGGAAGCTTCTCCTGGGCCAACAGAAATTAGTGGCGTTGCAAGGCCGGGTTCTGTTTTTTTAAGGGAGACAAGTGACGTAGATTTGCCTGTAACTGCCCCTACAACAAGCACAACCGCAGATTTGACAACTGGAACTTTGGCCCACATGGCGGATTATGCCTTACGTATCCTCAAAAGGGACACACGCATTATTAAAATGATGAGCGATGATGATTACTGGTTGGCCTGCATCCTTGACCCTCGCTATAAAGGCAAATTGCAAAATATTATGCCACATGAGAACCTCGAACAAATCTTAGCAACCAAACAAGCTACTCTTGTAGACCGTTTGATTCAGGCATTCCCATCACACAGCGCCGGTGATGGTTGTCACACAAGCTGCAGGGGGCTACATGGCAGAGGTGTTAGAGGTGCACAGATCAGAAGTGGCGTTGGGCAGAGGGGTTTTCTGTCCAGGTTGTGGAGTGATTTCGCAATGACCGCAGACAGGACAGGTACTGCAGCATCTATTCAAAGTGACAGGAGACAACATTTGTCCAGTATGGTTACTAACTATTTTTCAGCCCTTATTGATGTTCTCCCTCAACCGTCATTCCCATTTGATTACTGGGCATCCAAATTAGACACCTGGCCTGAATTGGCAGAATATGCGTTGCAGGAGCTTGCTTGCCAGCAGCTAGTGTGCTATCAGAAAGAGTATTCAGTGCTGCTGGTTCAATATTAACCGAAAAAAGGACTCGTCTGGCTACCCAAAATGTGGATGATCTCACCTTCATTAAAATGAACCACTCCTGGATTTCAAATTATTTTGCCCCACCTTTCCCGGCTGACACCTAGCTTTCCTATAAAAAGGTCTTGCTTGTGGAGTGGTCTTACTGAGTGTTCAAATCTCTTAATTTGCAGCAGCTGTTTGAACAGCATACGACATGTTTACACATCCCCCAATGGGAAAACTCCTCCACGGGGCCGTTGTCTCACTCTCGACACTTGGCGCAAGCACCCGTTAGTTATAGTGCTGTTTGTCAGAAGAGGTGGGTGTGCTCGCTTTTGGTCGACGGCACTGCCACTGGGTCCCTCATAGTACAATGTAGTGTCTCTGGCGGTGGTGGTGCGCACCCAACGTCAGACACACCGTTGTAACATGAGGGGCCCTGGGGCGGTACCGCCGGCCACAAGAGAGTTCCCCCCCCGGCTCAAACTGTGCTCTACCACGTGCAAAATTATCTTGCACAGCTCCACCAATGTTTAGTCTATGCGCTGACATCATTCAATGCCTGGCACTGACAAACAATACCAATTTGTTGACATCTATGATGCTAGTTAAAGTAGTCTGGGTCAGTGTCCTATATTGACACCAGTAAATACTAATTTACTGCCAAATTACTTTGTCATAAACTCTGCAAATGAGCCCACCCCTGTACCTAAGCATGCCACCCTTTTTTTATTTATAGTTGTTTTGCGAGACATTAACATCTATTTATTTTTTGGGAGTACTAACTGTGTCAGACACTTCTTGCAATACTCCTCCACTGACCACAATGCTGCCTGCCTGTGTATCCATGTAACCGATTTAAAACTGCCATGAGCCTATTGTTTGTTATTTTAGGCCTTTGATAGCCTGTCTGCGGCCCCTACTTGCAATACTCCTCCACTGACCACAATGCTGCCTGGAGTGCCTGCCTGTGTATCCATGTAACCAATTTAAAACTGCCATGAGCCTATTGTTTGTTATTTTAGGTCTTTGATAGCCTGTCTGCGGCCCCTACTTGCAATACTCCTCCACTGACCACAATGCTGCCTGGAGTGCCTGCCTGTGTATCCATGTAACCGATTTAAAACTGCCATGAGCCTATTGTTTGTTATTTTAGGCCTTTGATAGCCTGTCTGCGGCCCCTACTTGCAATACTCCTCCACTGACCACAATGCTGCCTGGAGTGCCTGCCTGTGTATCCATGTAACCGATTTAAAACTGCCATGAGACTATTGTTTGTTATTTTAGGCCTTTGATAGCCTGTCTGCGGCCCCTACTTGCAATACTCCTCCACTGACCACAATGCTGCCTGGAGTGCCTGCCTGTGCATCCATGTAACCGATTTAAAACTGCCATGAGCCTATTGTTTGTTATTTTCGGCCTTTGCCAGCCTGTCTGCGGCCCCTACTTGCAATACTCCTCCACTGACCACAATGCTGCCTGGAGTGCCTGCCTGTGTATCCATGTAACCGATTTAAAACTGCCATGAGCCTATTGTTTGTTATTTTAGGCCTTTGATAGCCTGTCTGCAGCCCCTACTTGCAATACTCCTCCACTGACCACAATGCTGCCTGGAGTGCCTGCCTGTGTATCCATGTAACCGATGTAAAACTGCCATGAGCCTATTGTTTGTTATTTTAGGCATTTGATAGCCTGTCTGCGGCCCCTACTTGCAATACTCCTCCACTGACCACAATGCTGCCTGGAGTGCCTGCTTGTGTATCCATGTAACCGATTTAAAACTGCCATGAGCCTATTGTTTGTTATTTTAGGCCTTTGATAGCCTGTCTGCGGCCCCTACTTGCAATACTCCTCCACTGACCACAATGCTGCCTGGAGTGCCTGCCTGTGTATCCATGTAACTGATTTAAAACTGCCATGAGCCTATTGTTTGTTATTTTAGGCCTTTGATAGCCTGTCTGCGGCCCCTACTTGCAATACTCCTCCACTGACCACAATGCTGCCTGGAGTGCCTGCCTGTGTTACATAGTTACATAGTTACATAGTTATTAAGGTTGAAGGAAGACTGTAAGTCCATCTAGTTCAACCCATAGCCTAACCTAACATGCCCTAACATGTTGATCCAGGGGAAGGCAAAAAAAACCCATGTGGCAAAGAGTAACTCCACCATGGGGAAAAAAATTCCTTCCCGACTCCACATACGGCAATCAGACTAGTGTATCCATGTAACCGATTTAAAACTGCCATGAGCCTATTGTTTGTTATTTTAGGTCTTTGATAGCCTGTCTGCGGCCCCTACTTGCAATACTCCTCCACTGACCACAATGCTGCCTGGAGTGCCTGCCTGTGTATCCATGTAACCGATTTAAAACTGCCATGAGCCTATTGTTTGTTATTTTAGGCCTTTGATAGCCTGTCTGCGGTCCCTACTTGCAATACTCCTCCAACTGACCACACCAATGCTGCCCGTGTACCCCTGGAACCTATTTAAAAGTTCATAGAGCCTAGTTATATATTTTATTTACTATTAATAAGGCCATGATGGACTACGCTGTACCACGCTACAAGCTAACCAGTCGACACTTCTTTTGCGAGAAAAGCCATCCCAACCCTCCACCAGCATGTAAAAGACCGCATTGTCCATGCACTCTGGCAATCTGTGAGTACAAAGGTGCACCTGACAACAGACGCATGGACCTGTAGGCATGGCCACGGAATATTATGTGTCCATTACGGCGCAATGGGTTAATGTGGTGGATGCATGGTCCACAGGGGACAGCCTACTAAGTCTGTCTGCAGTCCCTAATTCAAATTGTCCTCCACTGTCTAAATTGGAGCTTCAACCTTCTGGCTTTCGGCCTATAGAATCAGAAATTAAACTGCATTTGGCCTTCAACTTTGGTTATGGCCTACTAACGGTGTCTGCCGCTCCCTGGTGTTTGTCCTCAACTGAATAAAGCTGAGCTTCAACATTCTGGCTCTCATTAAGTGCTGTTTTTTAAAAAACTTGGTGTTTACAGCCTACTAACGGTGTCTGCCCCTCCCTGGTGTTTGCCCTCAACTGAATAAAGCTGAGCTTCCACCTTCTGGCTTTCGGCCTATAGTATCAGATATTAAAATGCATTTGGCCTTCAACTTTGGTTACGGCCTACTAACGGTGTCTGCCGCTCCCTGGTGTTGTTCTCCACTGTATAAAGCTGAGCTTCAACCTTCTGGCTCTAATTTTTTTTTTTTTTTGTTAAGTGCTGGTTGGGGCATAATACCTCTGTTTGCTGCTCCCTGGTGTTGACCTCAACTGAATAAAGCAGAGCTTCAACCTTCTGGCTCTCATTAAGTGCTGTTTTTTAAAAACTTGGTGGTTACGGCCTACTAACGGTGTCTGCCCCTCCCTGGTGTTTGCCCTCAACTGAATAAAGCTGAGCTTCCACCTTCTGGCTTTCGGCCTATAGTATCAGATGTTAAACTGCATTTGGCCTTCAACTTTGGTTACGGCCTACTAACGGTGTCTGCCGCTCCCTGGTGTTTGCCCTCAACTGAATAAAGCTGAGCTTCCACCTTCTGGCTTTCGGCCTATAGTATCAGATATTAAACTGCATTTGGCCTTCAACTTTGGTTACGGCCTACTAACGGTGTCTGCCACTCCCTGGTGTTTGCCCTCAACTGAATAAAGCTGAGCTTCCACCTTCTGGCTTTCGGCCTATAGTATCAGATATTAAACTGCATTTGGCCTTCAACTTTGGTTACGGCCTACTAACGGTGTCTGCCCCTCCCTGGTGTTTGTCCTCAACTGAATAAAGCTGAGCTTCAACCTTCTGGCTCTCATTAAGTGCTGTTTTTTAAAAAACTTGGTGGTTACAGCCTACTAACGGTGTCTGCCCCTCCCTGGTTTTTGCCCTCAACTGAATAAAGCTGAGCTTCCACCTTCTGGCTTTCGGCCTATAGTATCAGATATTAAAATGCATTTGGCCTTCAACTTTGGTTACGGCCTACTAACGGTGTCTGCCCCTCCCTGGTGTTTGTCCTCAACTGAATAAAGCAGAGCTTCAACCTTCTGGCTCTCATTAAGTGCTGTTTTTTTTAAAAACTTGGTGGTTACAGCCTACTAACGGTGTCTGCCCCTCCCTGGTGTTGTCCTCCACTGTATAAAGCTGAGCTTCAGTCTTTAGGCTTTTGGCCTAAAGTATCAGATATTAAACTGCATTTGGCCTATTAGTGTGTTTGGGCCCTTAAAACAGTGTCTGCTGCTCCTGGGTTTGCTACTCCACTGAACAAAGCAATGCCGCCTGTTTAGTCCTGTTACCAATTTTGAACTGCATTTAGCCTACTTTATTCTTTGGCCCTATATCTGTTTCCTCCTCATCCTGCCCATTGCCCAGCCACTGCTAGATGAGTCTGCTGGTACATTGACCCAGACCACTACATTCCCCTTGCACTCTACACAGCCAGAATCTGACCCTGCTGAAAGTAAGGTTCCCCTTCCCGCATGTTATACCACCTTACACAGGGACAAAGAGGAAGGTGCAGATGAAAGTGCAGGTTCCTTCATCAGGTGTGGGGGCATACTCGTTGGCGACGTCACTGGCACAGGGCCCCTCAGAGTACGCAAGTGTCGCTGCTGGTGGGAGGCGCCCCCGCCGTGCAAACACACCGCTGTACTTTGAGGGGCCCTGTGCAAGTGCCAATGTGAACGAGTGGGCCCCCCCTGCTTGCTCAGGATCACAGCACTTGCAACGTTGAAATACTTACCTCTCCCTGCTCCACCGCCGTGACGTAGTCCACGATTCCTGGGCCCACTAAAACCTTGAACCAGCCCTACCCCCCACAACTTTTGCCAAATGACCCCCAACTTCCAATGAACAACTATTATTATAAAGTTAATTAAGATTGACAAGCTTCAGAAACAAGAATGGATGTTTTTGGCATTAAAATGGGCACTGTAGGTGTTTTCCTGGCCTCCACTCTCTGCCGACTATGCTTCCCCATTGACTTGCATTGGGTTTCGTGTTTCGGTCGATCCCCGACTTTTAGCGATAATCGGCCGACTGCCCTCGACTCGACTCTGGACAAAGTCCAAAGTCGGGTTTCACAAAACCCGACTCGATCTTTAAAAAATGAAAGTCGCTCAACCCTAGTGACCACACTGGCGCAAAGCACATAACAAAGAACAATACTAGCGCATGGCCGTGCGGCCATGCGAACCTTAAATAGTTGCAGCACGTACAGGACCTTCCTAGAAGGACCAATGAGAGGCTGCCACAGAGCGTGAGCACCTACAGGACCTTCCTGAAGGACCAATGGCCTTAGCTGCAGTATCTGATCATGTGACCCTCGATCTCCACTGAGAGATCCTTCTCTGGGCATGCTCAAAACGAGAGAAGCAGGACTTAGTCCCAGAAGCATCTGCTTACTGCTGCCCAGCACCGACTTCAATGGCAGAAGCAGGAAAGGCAGCAGTAACTCTTTGTACAGAGTCAGACTGAGCGAGATGCTGGGACTGACGTCTCCGCTGAGTAGGCTCCACTGTGGCAGGAGAAGAATGGGGGACCGCAGCGGAGATGGCCCGAGATTCCCTCTGTGCAGAGGCGGGAACTCGACCCCCTAACACCTGTGACCTGCTTAATAATGTGGAACATCATTTTTAAGTAGTTTTCCTTTAATTAGAATCACCGGGAAAACTAATTATCACATGTGTTTAAGATTGATTTCAGTGATCCATTGAGCCCTGATACACAATACCATCCACGAGTTTATTTGAAAAACAAAACAATTGAATCTTTATGACACTTAAATCCAATATGCATAATAATTTGGAACACACTGTATGGGATCTTTCCATGAGCTATCTCATGTGAGTTATCTCTTATATTCCTTATCATTGGTGTCTATGTGGTTTTTGCCATGTGGGATATCTTTTTCTTATCGAGGGCTGTATATATTGCACCATGAGCCAACATATTTTTGGCTTTGTTTTTGTCATATTAGACATGTATTATACGTCCTGAGGGGTTGTATTTTGTAGTGTTGGTTTTTAAGATATTTTAATTGTAGTGATGTGTTCATGTTTGCAATAAATATGTTTTGGACTTAATCCTCCATATTTGTGTGGTGTGCATATATTGCAGCAATGCTTTTTCTCTATTTTTACATGTTTTCATTACTGCTGACATTTCACCCCTTGCTTAGTGTCTGTTCTGTTAGGTATGACGAGATCCAGGATAGGGCCAAGTCTGTGATGCCAAGGGATGAGAGGGTCTGTAGTAATAGGGAATGGTCCACTGTGTCAAAGGCGGAGGACAGGTCCAGGAGGAGGAGGACAGAGAAGTGTCACTTGCTCTTGGCGGTTAATAGGTCATTGGTGACCTTAGTTAGGGCAGTTTCAGTGGAGTGGTGTGACCGGAAGCCAGATTGTAAGCGGTCAAAGAGAGAGCAGGAAGAGAGATGGGAGGACAGTTCAAGATGGATGTGTTGTTCCAGTAGTTTTGAGGCATAGGGGAGAAGTGATATAGGGCGATAGCTAGATACAGAAGATGGGTCAAGAGAGGGCTTTTTGAGGATAGGTGTGATTGAGGCATGTTTAAAGCTTGAGGGGAAAACACCAGTTGTTAGTGATTGGTTGAAGAGATGGGGTAGGGTTGGGATGAAGACTGTGACGAGGTTTGGGATGAAGTGGGATGGGATCGGGTCAAGTGCACATGTGGTGACATGCGATCTTGAGAGTAGAGTGGAGAGTCGATCTTCTTTAATGGTGGAGAAGTTGGTTTTCGAGGTGGAGGGCTTGGCAGTTGGGAGAAAGGGTTCTGGGGGTTGTCGACAAAAACTGTCTCTGATGTTATCAATCTTCTGCTTGACTGGGATGACAGGCTGGAAGAATCTGTCACTCAGGTGAAGTTGGCTCTCACGGGAGATGAGGTACTGGCCTACCCAGAATACGACCAACCTTTTGTGCTGTATACGGATGCCATCAACGTGGGATTGGGAGCAGTACTGTCCCAGGTACAGAAAGGCAAGGAAAGGGTAATTGCCTACGCTAGCAGGAAGCTCCGCCCCACAGAAAGGAAGCCCGAAAATTACAGTTCCTTTAAGCTGGAGTTCCTCGCCATCGTCTGGGCTGTAACAGAGAGGTTCAAGCACTACCTGGCCTCAGCAAAATTCACTGTTTACACGGACAACAATCTACTGACTCACCTGGAGATGGCAAAACTAGGTTCCTTAGAGCAGCAATGGATGGCCTGGTTGTCCAACTATGAATTCACCATCAAGTAAAATGCAGGGCACAAGAATGCCAATGCCGATGCATTGTCCAGGATGCCCAACTTACCAGAGGTGGGAGAAGATCCGGAGGTACTTGAAGAGATAGAGTTACCAGCTTTCCATCGCCCCGGAGCGACTCAGTATTCCCATTATGTGAGGAACAGGCGCAATAACAAGCAAGAAGCCACGCTGAATTCATTGCCCCACCTTGGATGGGCAGAGACAAAGGACAGTGACCACACGGTCCATCTGGTCAAAGAGCTGCTGACGCAAGCAGATTCACACCCTGGTCCAGATGATCCGCAAGAGACTCGACAGCTATGGAAGGAGAAAGTCAAATTGTTTATCTATGATGGTAAGCTGTGCCGGATAAATGTCGACCCACGCTGTTGTGAACTCTGTTTCCAGGCTCCCTCCTGTGGTCATGAGTGGTACTGTGTGAGTTCTCTCTTTGGGCTCCTCCTGGTGGCTCTTTTTGTTATTTTGCAGGTTTCTGGCAGGATCAGCTGTCTCGTCATCTGCTAGTTAGGTTTCCTATTTAATCCACCTGGTCCTTCATTCCTTGCCTGTTGCCGTGGTATTCAGTGCTATTCTGATTGCTCCTGTCCACATCCATTATCAGTCTCTCCAAGAGAAGCTAAGTTCTGTTTGCTTATTTTTGCTCATCTGTGTTCTAGATGTTTCCTAGTATATGATAGTTTTTGTCCAGCTTGCTAATATGTGATTTCCCTGCTTGCTGGTGCTCTGGGGTGCTGAGTTGCTCCTCCCACATCGTTAGTTGGTGTGGGGGTTCTCGCATTCTCTGAGTGGATATTATTGCATAGGGTTTTTTACTGACCGCACAGATCCCTTACTATTTTCTGCTATCTAGTGTTAGCGGGCCTCATTTGCTTAACCTGTTTCATCTCTGCGTTTGTCTTTTCCTCTTAACTCACCGTTATTATTTGTGGGGGGCTTCTATATCTCTGGGGGATTTCTCTGAGGCAAGTGAGGTCTTACTTTCTCTTTAGGGGTAGTCAGTTTCTCAGGCCGTGAAGAGACGTCTAGGATTTCAGGAAACATTCCACGGCTGCCTATAGTGTGTGCGGTTAGGATCAGGTTTGCGGTTAGTCCAGTTACCACATCCCCAGAGCTCGTCCTATTATTTTCTACTTAGCTGGTTAGATTTGTGATCCTAAGCCACTAGGATCATAACACCACGCACTCATGACTTGGTCTGGCAGATAGTGGTCCCAAGACAAGATGCACCAATGGTTCTGGAAGCTTACCACGATGGGGCAGGACACTTCGGATGGAAGAAGTTAGAGATCCTACTCCGTGGAAGGTTTTACTGGATTGGCATGAGAAAAGCCATCGAAAAGTGGTGCCGAGAGTGTGGCCCATGCAACCTGCGCAGAAAGGACCGTGACAGCCAGAGGGCTCCCCTACAGCCCATAGTCACCAAACAGCCACTTGAACTGGTGGCCTTAGACCATGTGAAGCTAACTCCAAGCCAGTCAGGCTTTGTCTATGCTTTGACCATTGTGGACCATTGCTCCAGATTCCTGGTAGCCATGTCTGTCAAGCACCAGACAGCGAATA